>NC_134496.1:27598679-27633628 GCF_040206685.1 Ascaphus truei | reverse complement strand
AAAAAAAAAAAAAAAAAGAAAAAAAATAAAAAAAAAAAAAAAAAAAAAAAAAAAAAAAAAAAAAAAAAAAAAAAAAAGAAAAAAAAAAAAAAAAAAAAAAAAAAAAAAAAAAAAAAAAAAAAAAAAAAAAAAAAAAAAAAAAAAAAAAAAAAAAAAAAAAAAAAAAAAAAAAAAAAAAATAAAAAAAAAAAAAAAAAAAAAAAAAAAAAAAAAAAAAAAAAAAAAAAAAAAAAAATAAAAAAAAAAAAGAAAAAAAAAAAAAAAATAAAAAAAAAAAAAAAAAAAAAAAAAAAAAAAAAAAAAAAATAAAAAAAAAAAAAAAAAAAAAAAAAAAAAAAAAAAAAAAAAAAGAAAAAAAAAAAAAAAAAAAAAAAAAAAAAAAAAAAAAAAAAAAAAAAAAAAAAAAAAAAAAAAAAAAAAAAAAAAAAAAAAAAAAAAAAAAAAAAAAAAAAAAAAAAAAAAAAAAAAAAAAAAAAAAAAAAGAAAAAAAAAAAAAAAAAAAGAGAGAGATAGACACACACGAGGAGATGGGGGACAGACACAAACACAGACACACGCGAGGAGATGGGGGACAGACACACACACGCGAGGAGATGGGGGACAGACACACACACACACACGAGAGATGGGGACAGACACACACACACACACACACGCGAGGAGATGGGGGACAGACACACACACACACGAGGAGATGGAGGACAGACACAAACACAGACACACACGAGGAGATGGGGAACAGACACACACACACGAGGAGATGGGGGACAGGACACACACACACACGGAGATGGGGGACAGACACACACGCGAGGATATGGGGGACAGACACACACACGCGAGGAGATGGGGGACAGACAGACACACACACACGCGAGGATATGGGGGACAGACACACACACACGCGAGGAGATGGGGGACAGACACACGCACGCGAGGAGATGGGGGGACAGACACACACGGCGCGAGGAGATGGGAGGACAGACACACACGCGCGAGGAGATGGGGGGACAGACACACACACACGCGCGCGAGGAGATGGGGGGGGACAGACACACGCGCGCGAGGAGATGGGGGGGACAGACACACGCGCGCGAGGAGATGGGGGGACAGACACACGCGCGCGAGGAGATGGGGGGGGACAGGACACACGCGCGCGAGGAGATGGGGGGGACAGACACACGCCGCGCGAGGAGATGGGGGGGACAGACACACGCGCGCGAGGAGATGGGGGGACAGACGCGCGCGAGGAGATGGGGGGACAGACGCGCGCGAGGAGATGGGGGGACAGACACACGCGCGCGAGGAGATGGGGGGGACAGACACACGCGCGCGAGGAGATGGGGGGACAGACACACGCGCGCGAGGAAATGGGGGGACAGACACACGCGCGAGGAAATGGGGGGACCAGACACACGCGCGAGGAGATGGGCGGACAGACACACGCACACACGGAGATGGGGGACAGACACACACACACGCGAGGAGATGGGGGACAGACACACACGCGAGGAGATGGGGGACAGACACACACACGAGGAGATGGGGGATAGACACACACACACACACGCGCGAGGAGATGGGGGACAGACACACACACACACACGAGATGGGGGACAGACAGACACATGCGAGGAGATGTGGGACAGACGGACACACACACACTCGAGGAGATGGGGGACACACACACACTCGAGGAGATGGGGGACAGACGCGCGCGTGGAGATGGGGGACAGACGCGGGCGCGTGGAGATGGGGGACAGACGCGCGCGCGTGGAGATGGGGGACAGACGCGCGCGCGTGGAGATGGGGGACAGACGCGCGTGGAGATGGGGGACAGACGCGCGCGCGCGTGGAGATGGGGGGACAGACGCGCGCGCGCGTGGAGATGGGGGACAGACGCGCGCGCGCGTGGAGATGGGGGACCAGACGCGCGCCGCGCGCGTGGAGATGGGGGACAGACGCGCGCGCGCGCGTGGAGATTGGGGACAGACCGCGCGCGCGTGGAGATTGGGGACAGACGCGCGCGCGTGGAGATGGGGGACAGACGCGCGCGCGTGGAGATGGGGGACAGACGCGCGCGCGTGGAGATGGGGGACAGACGCGCGCGCGTGGAGATGGGGGACAGGCGCGCGCGCGTGGAGATGGGGGACAGGCGCGCGCGCGCGTGGAGATGGGGGACAGACGCGCGCGCGTGGAGATGGGGGGACAGACGCGCGCGCGTGGAGATGGGGGACAGACGCGCGCGCGTGGAGATGGGGGACAGACGCGCGCGCGTGGAGATGGGGGACAGACGCGCGCGCGTGGAGATGGGGGACAGACGCGCGCGCGTGGAGATGGGGGGACAGACGCGCGCGCGTGGAGATGGGGGGACAGACGCGCGCGCGTGGAGATGGGGGACAGACGCGTGTGGAGATGGGGGGACAGACGCGCGCGCGTGTGGAGATGGGGGGACAGACGCGCGCGCGTGTGGAGATGGGGGGGACAGACGCGCGCGCGCGGAGATGGGGGACAGACGCGCGCGCGCGTGGAGATGGGGGACACATGCGCGCGCGCGCGCGCGCGCGCGCTGCGCGCGCGCGTGGAGATGGGGACAGACGCGCGTGGAGATGGGGGACAGACGCGCGCGAGGAGATGGGGGACAGACGCGCGCGCGCGAGGAGATGGGGGACAGACACACACGCGAGGAGATGGGGGACAGACACACCCACGCGAGGGGGGGACACACACAGACACACACACAGACTCACACACAGACACACACACAGACTCACACACAGACTCACACACAGACACACACACAGACACACACACAGACACACACACAGACACACACACAGACACACACACAGACACACACACACACACAGACACACACACAGACACACACACAGACACACACACAGACACACACACAGACACACAGACACAGACACAGACACACACACACACACACACACACACACACACACAGACACACACACACACACAGACACACACACACACAGGACACACACACACACAGACACACACACACACACACACAGACACACACACACACAGACACACACACACACACAGACACACACACAGACACACACACACACAGACACACACACAGACACACACACACACACACACACACACACACACACACACACACACACACACACACACACACACAGACACACACACACACACACACAGACACACACACACACACACACACACACACACACACACACACACACACACACACACACACACACACACACACACACACACACACACAGACACACACACACAGACACACACACACAGACACACACACACAGACACACACACACAGACACACACACACACAGACACACACACACACACACACCACACACACACACACACACACACACACACACACACACGAGGAGATGGGGACAGACACACATACACGAGGAGATGGGGGATAGACACACATACACGAGGAGATGGGGGATAGACACACACACGATGAGATGGGCGACAGGACACACACACATACACACACGATGAGATGGGGGACAGACACACACACGATGAGATGGGGGACAGACACACACACACACACACACGATGAGATGGGGGACAGACACACACACACACGAACGATGAGATGGGGGACAGACACACACACACACACACGATGAGATGGGGACAGACACACACACACACACACGATGAGATGGGGACAGACAGACACACACACACACGATGAGATGGGGACAGACAGACACACACACACACACACACGATGAGATGGGGACACACACACACACACGATGAGATGGGGACACACACACACTACGATGAGATGGGGACAGACACACACACACGATGAGATGGGGGACAGACACACACACACACGATGAGATGGGGGACAGACACACACACACGATGAGATGGGGGACAGACACACACACACACGATGAGATGGGGGACAGACACACACACACACGATGAGATGGGGGACAGACACACACACACACGATGAGATGGGGGGACAGACACACACACACACGATGAGATGGGGGACAGACACACACCCACGAGGAGATGGGGGACAGACACACACCCACGAGGAGATGGGGGACAGACACACACCCACGAGGAGATGGGGGACAGACACACACCCACGAGGAGATGGGGGACAGACACACACCCACGAGGAGATGGGGGACAGACACACACCCACGAGGAGATGGGGGACAGACACACACACGAGGAGATGGGGGGACAGACACACGTGCGAGGAGATGGGGGACAGACACACGCGCGAGGAGATGGGGGACAGACACACAGACACACACACACACACACGAGGAGATGGGGGACAGACACACACACACATGCGCGCGCGAGGAGATGGGGGACAGACACACACGAGGAGATGGGGGACAGACACACAAACACACGCGAGGAGATGGGGGACAGACACACGCGAGGAGATGGGGGACAGACACACGCGAGGAGATGGGGGACAGACACACAAACACACGCGAGGAGATGGGGGACAGACACACGCGAGGAGATGGGGGACAGACACACGCGAGGAGATGGGGGACAGACACACGCGAGGAGATGGGGGACAGACACACGCGAGGAGATGGGGGACAGACACACGCGAGGAGATGGGGGACAGACACACGCGAGGAGATGGGGGACAGACACACGCGAGGAGATGGGGGACAGACACACGCGAGGAGATGGGGGACAGACACACACACACGAGGAGATGGGGGACACACACACGTGCGCGAGGAGATGGGGGACAGACACACACACGCGCGAGGTGATGGGGGACAGACACACACACACGCGCGAGGAGATGGACAGACAGACACGCGCGAGGAGATGGACAGACACACACATACGCGAGGAGATGGGGTACAGACACACACACACACACACACACACACGAGGAGATGGGACACACACACACACGAGGAGATGGGGACAGACACACACACGCGCACGAGGAGATGGGGGACAGACACACACGCGCACGAGGAGATGGGGGACAGACACACACACGCGCGAGGAGGTGGGGGACAGACACACACGCGAGGAGGTGGGGGACAGTCACGCACGCACGCGAGGAGATGGGGGACAGACACGCACGCACGCGAGGAGATGGGGGACAGACACGCACGCACGCGAGGAGATGGGGGACAGACGCACGCATGCGAGGAGATGGGGGACAGACGCTCGCACGCGAGGAGATGGGAGACAGACGCACGCGCGCGAGGAGATGGGGGACAGACACGCACGCACGCGAGGAGATGGGGGACAGACACGCACGCACGCGAGGAGATGGGGGACAGACACGCACGCGAGGAGATGGGGGACAGACGCTCGCACGCGAGGAGATGGGAGACAGACGCACGCACGCGTGGAGATGGGGGACAGACACGCACGCGAGGAGATGGGGGACAGACACACACGCGAGGAGATGGGGGACAGACACACACGCGAGGAGATGGGGGACAGACACACACGCGAGGAGATGGGGGACAGACACACACGCGAGGAAATGGGGGACAGACACACACGCGAGGAGATGGGGACAGACACACACGCGAGGAGATGGGGACAGACACGCGCACACACGCGAGGAGATGGGGGACAGACGCGCGCACACACGCGAGGAGATGGGGGACAGACGCGCGCACACACGCGAGGAGATGGGGGACAGACACACACGCGAGGAGATGGGGGACAGACACACACGCGAGGAGATGGGGGACAGACACACACGCGAGGAGATGGGGGACAGACACACACGCGAGGAGATGGGGGACAGACACACACGCGAGGAGATGGGGGACAGACACACACGCGAGGAGATGGGGGACAGACACACACGCGAGGAGATGGGGGACAGACGCACACGCGAGGAGATGGGGGACAGACGCGCGCGCACACACGCGAGGAGATGGGGGACAGACGCGCGCACACACGCGAGGAGATGGGGGACAGACGCGCGCACACACACGCGAGGAGATGGGGCACCGACGCGCGCACACACACGTGAGTAGATGGGGGACAGACGCGAGCACACACACACGAGGAGATGGGGGACAGACGCGCGCACACACGCGAGGAGATGGGGGACAGGCGCGCGCGCACACACACGCGAGGAGATGGGGGACAGACGCGCGCACACACACGCGAGGAGATGGGGACAGACGCGCGCACACACGCGAGGAGATGGGGGACAGACGCGCGCACACACACGCGAGGAGATGGGGGACAGACGCGCGCACACACACGCGAGGAGATGGGGGACAGACGCGCACACACACACGCGAGGAGATGGGGGACAGACGCGCACACACACGCGAGGAGATGGGGGACAGACGCGCACACACGCGAGGAGATGGGGGAC
Source organism: Ascaphus truei (assembly GCF_040206685.1). Taxonomy (NCBI): domain Eukaryota; kingdom Metazoa; phylum Chordata; class Amphibia; order Anura; family Ascaphidae; genus Ascaphus; species Ascaphus truei. The sequence goes on along the minus strand of NC_134496.1, from coordinate 27,627,207 downwards.
AGACACACACACGCACGCGAGGAGATGGGACACACACACACACACACACACACACACACACACACACGAGGAGATGGGGGACAGACACACACACGAGGAGATGGGGAACAGACACACACACGAGGAGATGGGGAACAGACACACACACGCGCGAGGAGATGGGGGACAGACACACACACACACGCGCGAGGAGATGGGGGACAGACACACACACGCGAGGAGATGGGGGACAGACACACACACGCGAGGAGCTGGGGGACAGACACACACACGCGAGGAGATGGGGGACAGACACACACACGCGAGGAGATGGGGGACAGACACACACACACACACACACGAGGAGATGGGGGACAGACACACACGCGAGGAGATGGGGGACAGACATACGCGAGGAGATGGGGGACAGACAGACACACACGAGGAGATGGGGGACAGACACACACACACGCGAGGAGATGGGGGACAGACACACACGCTCGAGGAGATGGGGGACAGACACACACACACACACACGCGAGGAGATGGGGGACAGACACACACACACGCGCGAGGAGATGGGGGACAGACACACACGCGAGGAGCTGGGGGACAGACACACACACGCGAGGAGCTGGGGGACAGACACACACACGCGAGGAGATGGGGGACAGACACACACACGCGAGGAGATGGGGGACAGACACACACACACACACACACGAGGAGATGGGGGACAGACACACACACGCGAGGAGATGGGGGACAGACATACGCGAGGAGATGGGGGACAGACAGACACACACGAGGAGATGGGGGACAGACACACACACACGCGAGGAGATGGGGGACAGACACACACGCTCGAGGAGATGGGGGACAGACACACACACACACACACGCGAGGAGATGGGGGACAGACACACACACGCGAGGAGATGGGGGACAGACACACACACGAGGAGATGGGGGACAGACACACACGCAAGGAGATGGGGGACAGACACACACGCGAGGAGATGGGGGACAGACACACACACAAGGAGATGGGGGACAGACACACACACGCGAGGAGATGGGGGACAGACACACACACGCGAGGAGATGGGGACAGACACACACACGCGAGGAGATGGGGGACAGACACACGCGAGGAGATGGGGGACAGACACACGCGAGGAGATGGGGGACAGACACACGCGAGGAGATGGGGGACAGACACACGCGAGGAGATGGGGGACATACAGACACACGCGCGCGAGGAGATGGGGGACAGACACACACACGTGCGCGAGGAGATGGGAGACAGACACACACACGCGAGGAGATGGGGGATAAACACACACTCTCGAGGTGATGGGGGACAGACACACACACACGCGAGGAGATGGGGACAGACACACACACGCAAGGAGATGGGGACAGACACACACACACGCGAGGAGATGGGGACAGACACACACACACGGGAGGAGATGGGGACAGACACACACACGCGAGGAGATGGGGACAGACACACACACACGCGAGGAGATGGGGACAGACACACACGCGAGGAGATGGGGACAGACACACACACACGCGAGGAGATGGGGACATACACACACACGCGAAGAGATTGGGACAGACACACACACACACTCTCACGGAGATGGGACACACACACACGGAGATGGGGGACAGACACACACACGCGAGGAGATGGGGACAGACACACACGCGAGGAGATAGGGGACAGACACACACGCGAGGAGATAGGGGACAGACACACACGCGAGGAGATAGGGGACAGACACACACGCGAGGAGATGGGGGACAGACACACACACGCGAGGAGATGGGGGACAGACACACACGCGAGGAGATGGGGGACAGACACACACGCGAGGAGATGGGGGACAGACACACACACACGCGAGGAGATGGGGGACAGACACACACACGCGAGGAGATGGGGGACAGATACACACACACGAGGAGATGGGGACAGACACACACACACACACACGCGAGGAGATGGGGACAGACACACACGCGAGGAGATGGGGGACAGACGCACACACGCGTGGAGATGGGGGGACAGACACGCGAGGAGATGGGGGACAGACACACGCGAGGAGATGGGGGACAGACACACGCGAGGAGATGGGGGACAGACACACACGCGAGGAGATGGGGGACAGACACACACGAGGAGATTGGGGACAGAAACACACACGCGCGCGAGGAGATGGGAGACAGAGACACACGCGCGCGAGGAGATGGGGGACAGACACACACACACACACACACACACACACACGCGAGGAGATGGGGACAGACACACACACACGGGAGCAGATGGGGACAGACACACACACGCTAGGAGATGGGGACAGACACACACACGCGAGGAGATGGGGACAGACACACACACGCGAGGAGATTGGGACAGACACACACACATACTCACGGAGATGGGGGACAGACACACACACACACGGAGATGGGGGACAGACACACACACACACGGAGATGGGGGACAGACACACACACGCGAGGAGATTGGGGACAGGCACACACGCGAGGAAATTGGGGACAGACACACACGCGAGGAGATGGGGGACAGACACACAAACGCGAGGCGATGGGGGACAGACACACACGCGAGGAGATGGGGGACAGACACATACACACGCGAGGAGATGGGGGACAGACACATACACACGCGAGGAGATGGGGGACAGACACACACGCGAGGAGATGGGGACAGACACACACACACACACACGCGAGGAGATGTGGACAGACACACACACGCGAGGAGATGGGGGACAGATACACACACGCGAGGAGATGGGGACAGACACACACACGCGAGGAGATGGGGACAGACACACACACACGCGAGGAGATGGGGGACAGACGCACACACGCGAGGAGATGGGGGACAGACACACGCGAGGAGATGGGGGACAGACACACGCGAGGAGATGGGGGACAGACACACACGCGAGGAGATGGGGGACAGACACACACGAGGAGATGGGGGACAGAAACACACACGCGCGCGAGGAGATGGGGGACAGAGACACACGCGCGCGAGGAGATGGGGGACAGACACACACACGCGCGAGGAGATGGGGACAGACACACACACACACGGGAGGAGATGGGGACAGACACACACACACACGGGAGGAGATGGGGACAGACACACACACGCTAGGAGATGGGGACAGACACACACACGCGAGGAGATTGGGACAGACACACACACATACTCACGGAGATGGGACACACACACACACACGGAGATGGGGGACAGACACACACACGCGAGGAGATTGGGGACAGGCACACACGCGAGGAAATTGGGGACAGACACACACGCGAGGAGATGGGGGACAGACACAACACGCGAGGCGATGGGGGACAGACACACACGCGAGGAGATGGGGGACAGACACATACACACGCGAGGAGATGGGGGACAGACACATACACACGCGAGGAGATGGGGGACAGACACATACACACGCGAGGAGATGGGGACAGACACACACACACACGCGAGGAGATGGGACACACACACACACACACATGCGAGGAGATGGGGGACAGACACACACACGAGGAGATGGGGGACAGACACACACACGAGGAGATGGGGAACAGACACACACACGAGGAGATGGGGAACAGACACACCCACACGCGCGAGGAGATGGGGACAGACACACACACACGCGAGGAGATGGGGACAGACACACACACACGCGAGGAGATGGGGGACAGACACACGCGCGAGGAGATGGGGAACAGACACACACACGCGAGGAGATGGGGGACAGACACACACACGCGAGGAGATGGGGGACAGACACAGACACGCGAGGAGATGGGGGACAGACACACACACACGCGAGGAGATGGGGGACAGACTCACACACGAGGAGATGGGGGACAGACACACACACGCGAGGAGATGGGGGACAGACACACACACGCGAGGAGATGGGGGACAGACACACACACGCGAGGAGATGGGGGACAGACACACACACGCGAGGAGATGGGGGACAGACACACACGCGAGGAGATGGGGGACAGACACACGCGAGGAGATGGGGGACAGACACGCGAGGAGATGGGGGACAGACACACACGCGAGGAGATGGGGGACAGACACACACGAGGAGATGGGGGACAGACACACACACGAGGAGATGGGGGACAGACACACACACGAGGAGATGGGGGACAGACACACAAACGAGGAGATGGGGGACAGACACACACACGCGAGGAGATGGGGGACAGACACACACACGCGAGGAGATGGGGGACAGACACACACACGCGAGGAGATGGGGGACAGACACACACACGCGAGGAGATGGGGGACAGACACACACACGCGAGGAGATGGGGGACAGACACACACACACACACACACGAGGAGATGGGGGACAGACACACACGCGAGGAGATGGGGGACAGACATACGCGAGGAGATGGGGGACAGACAGACACACACGAGGAGATGGGGGACAGACACACACACACGCGAGGAGATGGGGGACAGACACACACGCTCGAGGAGATGGGGGACAGACACACACACACACACACGCGAGGAGATGGGGGACAGACACACACACACGCGCGAGGAGATGGGGGACAGACACACACGCGAGGAGCTGGGGGACAGACACACACACGCGAGGAGCTGGGGGACAGACACACACACGCGAGGAGATGGGGGACAGACACACACACGCGAGGAGATGGGGGACAGACACACACACACACACACACGAGGAGATGGGGGACAGACACACACACGCGAGGAGATGGGGGACAGACATACGCGAGGAGATGGGGGACAGACAGACACACACGAGGAGATGGGGGACAGACACACACACACGCGAGGAGATGGGGGACAGACACACACGCTCGAGGAGATGGGGGACAGACACACACACACACACACGCGAGGAGATGGGGGACAGACACACACACGCGAGGAGATGGGGGACAGACACACACACGAGGAGATGGGGGACAGACACACACGCAAGGAGATGGGGGACAGACACACACGCGAGGAGATGGGGGACAGACACACACACAAGGAGATGGGGGACAGACACACACACGCGAGGAGATGGGGGACAGACACACACACGCGAGGAGATGGGGACAGACACACACACGCGAGGAGATGGGGGACAGACACACGCGAGGAGATGGGGGACAGACACACGCGAGGAGATGGGGGACAGACACACGCGAGGAGATGGGGGACATACAGACACACGCGCGCGAGGAGATGGGGGACAGACACACACACGTGCGCGAGGAGATGGGAGACAGACACACACACGCGAGGAGATGGGGGATAAACACACACTCTCGAGGTGATGGGGGACAGACACACACACACGCGAGGAGATGGGGACAGACACACACACGCAAGGAGATGGGGACAGACACACACACACGCGAGGAGATGGGGACAGACACACACACACGGGAGGAGATGGGGACAGACACACACACGCGAGGAGATGGGGACAGACACACACACACGCGAGGAGATGGGGACAGACACACACGCGAGGAGATGGGGACAGACACACACACACGCGAGGAGATGGGGACATACACACACACGCGAAGAGATTGGGACAGACACACACACACACTCTCACGGAGATGGGACACACACACACGGAGATGGGGGACAGACACACACACGCGAGGAGATGGGGACAGACACACACGCGAGGAGATAGGGGACAGACACACACGCGAGGAGATAGGGGACAGACACACACGCGAGGAGATAGGGGACAGACACACACGCGAGGAGATGGGGGACAGACACACACACGCGAGGAGATGGGGGACAGACACACACGCGAGGAGATGGGGGACAGACACACACGCGAGGAGATGGGGGACAGACACACACACACGCGAGGAGATGGGGGACAGACACACACACGCGAGGAGATGGGGGACAGATACACACACACGAGGAGATGGGGACAGACACACACACACACACACGCGAGGAGATGGGGACAGACACACACGCGAGGAGATGGGGGACAGACGCACACACGCGTGGAGATGGGGGGACAGACACGCGAGGAGATGGGGGACAGACACACGCGAGGAGATGGGGGACAGACACACACGCGAGGAGATGGGGGACAGACACACACGAGGAGATTGGGGACAGAAACACACACGCGCGCGAGGAGATGGGAGACAGAGACACACGCGCGCGAGGAGATGGGGGACAGACACACACACACACACACACACACACACACGCGAGGAGATGGGGACAGACACACACACACGGGAGCAGATGGGGACAGACACACACACGCTAGGAGATGGGGACAGACACACACACGCGAGGAGATGGGGACAGACACACACACGCGAGGAGATTGGGACAGACACACACACATACTCACGGAGATGGGGGACAGACACACACACACACGGAGATGGGGGACAGACACACACACACACGGAGATGGGGGACAGACACACACACGCGAGGAGATTGGGGACAGGCACACACGCGAGGAAATTGGGGACAGACACACACGCGAGGAGATGGGGGACAGACACACAAACGCGAGGCGATGGGGGACAGACACACACGCGAGGAGATGGGGGACAGACACATACACACGCGAGGAGATGGGGGACAGACACATACACACGCGAGGAGATGGGGGACAGACACACACGCGAGGAGATGGGGACAGACACACACACACACACACACGAGGAGATGTGGACAGACACACACACGCGAGGAGATGGGGGACAGATACACACACGCGAGGAGATGGGGACAGACACACACACGCGAGGAGATGGGGACAGACACACACACACGCGAGGAGATGGGGGACAGACGCACACACGCGAGGAGATGGGGGACAGACACACGCGAGGAGATGGGGGACAGACACACGCGAGGAGATGGGGGACAGACACACACGCGAGGAGATGGGGGACAGACACACACGAGGAGATGGGGGACAGAAACACACACGCGCGCGAGGAGATGGGGGACAGAGACACACGCGCGCGAGGAGATGGGGGACAGACACACACACGCGCGAGGAGATGGGGACAGACACACACACACACGGGAGGAGATGGGGACAGACACACACACACACGGGAGGAGATGGGGACAGACACACACACGCTAGGAGATGGGGACAGACACACACACGCGAGGAGATTGGGACAGACACACACACATACTCACGGAGATGGGACACACACACACACACGGAGATGGGGGACAGACACACACACGCGAGGAGATTGGGGACAGGCACACACGCGAGGAAATTGGGGACAGACACACACGCGAGGAGATGGGGGACAGACACAACACGCGAGGCGATGGGGGACAGACACACACGCGAGGAGATGGGGGACAGACACATACACACGCGAGGAGATGGGGGACAGACACATACACACGCGAGGAGATGGGGGACAGACACATACACACGCGAGGAGATGGGGACAGACACACACACACACGCGAGGAGATGGGACACACACACACACACACATGCGAGGAGATGGGGGACAGACACACACACGAGGAGATGGGGGACAGACACACACACGAGGAGATGGGGAACAGACACACACACGAGGAGATGGGGAACAGACACACCCACACGCGCGAGGAGATGGGGACAGACACACACACACACGCGAGGAGATGGGGACAGACACACACACACGCGAGGAGATGGGGGACAGACACACGCGCGAGGAGATGGGGAACAGACACACACACGCGAGGAGATGGGGGACAGACACACACACGCGAGGAGATGGGGGACAGACACAGACACGCGAGGAGATGGGGGACAGACACACACACACGCGAGGAGATGGGGGACAGACTCACACACGAGGAGATGGGGGACAGACACACACACGCGAGGAGATGGGGGACAGACACACACACGCGAGGAGATGGGGGACAGACACACACACGCGAGGAGATGGGGGACAGACACACACACGCGAGGAGATGGGGGACAGACACACACGCGAGGAGATGGGGGACAGACACACGCGAGGAGATGGGGGACAGACACGCGAGGAGATGGGGGACAGACACACACGCGAGGAGATGGGGGACAGACACACACGAGGAGATGGGGGACAGACACACACACGAGGAGATGGGGGACAGACACACACACGAGGAGATGGGGGACAGACACACACACGAGGAGATGGGGGACAGACACACACACGCGAGGAGATGGGGGACAGACACACACACGCGAGGAGATGGGGGACAGACACACACACGCGAGGAGATGGGGGACAGACACACACACGCGAGGAGATGGGGGACAGACACACACACGCGAGGAGATGGGGGACAGACACACACACACGCGAGGAGATGGGGGACAGACACACACGCGAGGAGATGGGGGACAGACACACACGCGAGGAGATGGGGGACAGACACGCGAGGAGATGGGGGACAGACACACGCGAGGAGATGGGGGACAGACACACGCGAGGAGATGGGGGACAGACACACGCGAGGAGATGGGGGACAGACACACGCGAGGAGATGGGGGACAGACACACGCGAGGAGATGGGGGACAGACACACGCGAGGAGATGGGGGACAGACACACGCGAGGAGATGGGGGACAGACACACGCGAGGAGATGGGGGACAGACACACACGCGAGGAGATGGGGGACAGACACACACGCGAGGAGATGGGGGACAGACACACACGCGAGGAGATGGGGGACAGACACACACGCGAGGAGATGGGGGACAGACACACACGCGCGCGTGCGAGGAGATGGGGGACACACACGCGCGCACGCGAGGAGATGGGGGACACACACACGCGCGCGAGGAGATGGGGGACACACACACGCGCGCGAGGAGATGGGGGACACACACACACGCGCGCGCGCGAGTAGATGGGGGACACACACACACGCGCACGCGCGAGGAGATGGGGGACACACACACGCGCGCGCGAGGAGATGGGGGACACACACACACGCGCGCGCGAGGAGATGGGGGACACACACACGCGCGCGCGAGGAGATGGGGGACACGCGCGCGCGAGGAGATGGGGGACAGACACACACGTGAGGAGATGGGGGACAGACACACACACACACACGCGCGAGGAGATGGGGGACAGACAGACACACACACGCGCGAGGAGATGGGGGACAGACACAGACACACACACGCGAGGAGATGGGGGACAGACACAGACACACATACACACGAGCGAGGAGATGGGGGACAGACACAGACACACACGCGCGCGAGGAGATGGGGGACAGACACAGACACACACGCGCGCGCGAGGAGATGGGGGACAGACACAGACACACACACACGCACGAGGAGATGGGGGACAGACACACACGCGCGAGGAGATGGGGGACAGACACACGCGCGAGGAGATGGGGGACAGACACACGCGCGAGGAGATGGGGGACAGACACAGACACACACACACACACGAGGAGATGGGGGACAGACGCACACGAGGAGATGGGGGACACGCGTGGGGATGATGGACAGACACATGCGAGTAGATGGGGACACACACACACACGCGAGGAGATGGGGGACACATGCACGCGAGGAGATGGGGGGACACACGCACGCGAGGAGATGGGGGGACAGACGCACGCGAGGAGATGGGGGACAGGCACGCGAGGAGATGGGGGACACACACACACACGCGAGGAGATGGGGACAGACACACACACACGGGAGCAGATGGGGACAGACACACACATGCTAGGAGATGGGGACAGACACACACACGCTAGGAGATGGGGACAGACACACACACGCGAGGAGATGGGGACAGACACACACACGCGAGGAGATTGGGACAGACACACACACATACTCACGGAGATGGGACACACACACACACACGGAGATGGGGGACAGACACACACACACACGGAGATGGGGGACAGACACACACAAGCGAGGAGATTGGGGACAGGCACACACGCGAGGAGATGGGGGACAGACACACACACGCGAGGAGATGGGGGACAGACACACACACGCGAGGCGATGGGGGACAGACACACACGCGAGGAGATGGGGGACAGACACATACTCACGCGAGGAGATAGGGGACAGACACATACACACGCGAGGAGATGGGGGACAGACACATACACACGCGAGGAGATGGGGACAGACACACACACACACGCGAGGAGATGGGGACAGACACACACACGCGAGGAGATGGGGACAGATACACACACGCGAGGAGATGGGGACAGACACACACACACGCGAGGAGATGGGGACAGACACACACACGCGAGGAGATGGGGGACAGACACACGCGAGGAGATGGGGGACAGACACACGCGAGGAGATGGGGGACAGACACACACGCGAGGAGATGGGGGACAGACACACACGCGAGGAGATGGGGGACAGACACACACGAGGAGATGGGGGACAGAAACACACACGCGCGCGAGGAGATGGGGGACAGAGACACACGCGCGCGAGGAGATGGGGGACAGACACACACACACACACGCGATGAGATGGGGACAGACACACACACACGGGAGGAGATGGGGACAGACACACACACGCTAGGAGATGGGGACAGACACACACGCGAGGAGATTGGGACAGACAAACACACACACGGAGATGGGGGACAGACACACACACGCGAGGAGATTGGGGACAGGCACACACGCGAGGAGATTGGGGACAGGCACACACGCGAGGAAATTGGGGACAGACACACACGCGAGGAGATGGGGGACAGACACACACACGCGAGGCGATGGGGGACAGACACACACGCGAGGAAATGGGGGACAGACACATACACACGCGAGGAGATGGGGGACAGACACATACACACGCGAGGAGATGGGGGACAGACACATACACACGCGAGGAGATGGGGACAGACACACACACACACACACGCGAGGAGATGGGACACACACACACACACACACACACACATGCGAGGAGATGGGGGACAGACACACACACGAGGAGATGGGGGACAGACACACACACGAGGAGATGGGGAACAGACACACACACGAGGAGATGGGGAACAGACACACACACACGCGCGAGGAGATGGGGACAGACACACACACACACACACACACGCGCGAGGAGATGGGGACAGACACACACACACACACGAGGAGATGGGGACAGACACACACACACGCGAGGAGATGGGGGACAGACACACGCGCGAGGAGATGGGGGACAGACACACACACGCGAGGAGATGGGGACAGACACACACACGCGAGGAGATGGGGGACAGACACACACACGCGAGGAGATGGGGGACAGACACACACACACGCGAGGAGATGGGGGACAGACACACACACACACACGAGGAGATGGGGGACAGACACACACGCGAGGAGATGGGGGACAGACATACGCGAGGAGATGGGGGACAGACACACAGGCGCGAGGAGATGGGGGACAGACACACACACACACACGAGGAGATGGGGGACAGACACACACACGAGGAGATGGGGGACAGACACACACACGCGAGGAGATGGGGGACAGACACACACACGCGAGGAGATGGGGGACAGACACACACACGCGAGGAGATGGGGGACAGACACACACATGCGAGGAGATGGGGGACAGACACACACGCGAGGAGATGGGGGACAGACACACACGAGGAGATGGGGGACAGACACACACGCGAGGAGATGGGGGACAGACACACACGAGGAGATGGGGGACAGACACACACACGAGGAGATGGGGGACAGACACACACACGAGGAGATGGGGGACAGACACACACACACACACACGCGCGCGCGCGAGGAGATGGGGGACACACACACGCGCGCGCGCGAGGAGATGGGGGACACGCACGCACGCGCGCGCGCGAGGAGATGGGGGACACACACACACGCGCGCGCGAGGAGATGGGGACACACGCGCGCGCGAGGAGATGGGGGACACGCGCGTGCGAGGAGATGGGGGACAGACACACACGCGAGGAGATGGGGGACAGACACACACACACGCGCGAGGAGATGGGGGACAGACAGACACACACACGCGAGGAGATGGGGGACAGACACAGACACACATACACACGAGCGAGGAGATGGGGGACAGACACAGACACACATACACACGAGCGAGGAGATGGGGGACAGACACAGACACACATACACACGAGCGAGGAGATGGGGGACAGACACAGACACAGACACACACGCGCGCGAGGAGATGGGGGACAGACACACACGCACGAGGACATGGGGGACAGACACACACGCGCGAGGAGATGGGGGACAGACACATGCGCGAGGAGATGGGGGACAGACACACGCGCGAGGAGATGGGGGACAGACACAGACACACACACGCACGAGGAGATGGGGGACAGACACAGACACACACACGCACGAGGAGATGGGGGACAGACACACGCACGCGAGGAGATGAGGGGACACACGCACGCGAGGAGATGGGGGACAGACGCACACGAGGAGATGGGGGACACGCGTGGGGATGATGGACAGACACATGCGAGTAGATGGGGGGGACACACACACGCGAGGAGATGGGGGACACACACACACACGCGAGGAGATGGGGGACACACGCACGCGAGGAGATGGGGGGACACACGCACGCGAGGAGATGGGGGGACAGACGCACGCGAGGAGATGGGGGACAGGCACGCGAGGAGATGGGGGACACACGCACGCGAGGAGATGGGGGACAGACACACGCGAGGAGATGGGGGACAGACGCACGCACGCGAGGAGATGGGGGACAGACACACGCACGCGAGGAGATGGGGGACAGACACACACGCGAGGAGATGGGAGCAGACACACACGCACGCGAGGAGATGGGGGACAGACACACACACGCGAGGAGATGGGGGACAGACACACGCACGCGAGGAGATGGGGGACAGACACACGCACGCGAGGAGATGGAGGACACGCACGCGAGGAGATGGGGGACACGCACGCGAGGAGATGGGGGACACACGCACACGAGGAGAAGGGGGACACAGGCACGCGAGGAGATGGGGGACACAGGCACGCGAGGAGCACGCGAGGAGATGGGGGACACAGGCACGCGAGGAGATGGGGGACACAGGCACGCGAGGAGATGGGGGACACAGGCACGCGAGGAGATGGGGGACACAGGCACGCGAGGAGATGGGGGACACAGGCACGCGAGGAGATGGGGGACACAGGCACGCGAGGAGATGGGGGACAGACGCATACGCACACACACACGCGCGGGGATTGGGGACAGCCACATGCGCGGGGATTGGGGACAGCCACACGCGCGGGGATTGGGGACAGACACACACGCGGGGATTGGAGACAGACACACACGCGGGGATTGGGGACAGACACACACGCGGGGCTTGGGGACAGACGCACACACGCGCGGGGATTGAGGACAGACGCACACACACGCGCGGGGGGCTTGGGGACAGACGCACACACGCGCGGGGATTGGGGACAGACGCACGCACACGCGCGGGGATTGGGGACAGACGCACGCACACGCGCGGGGATTGGGGACAGACGCACGCACGCGCGGGCGGGGATTGGGGACAGACACACACGCGCGTGCGGGGATTGGGGACAGACACACGCGCGCGGGGATTGGGGACAGACACACACACGCGCGCGGGGATTGGGGACAGACACACGCGCGCGGGGATTGGGGACAGACACACGCGCGCGGGGATTGGGGACAGACACACGCGCGCGGGGATTGGGGACAGACACACGCGCGCGGGGATTGGGGACAGACACACGCGCGCGGGGATTGGGGACAGACACACGCGCGCGGGGATTGGGGACAGACACACGCGCGCGGGGATTGGGGACAGACACACGCGCGCGGGGATTGGGGACAGACACACGCGCGCGGGGATTGGGGACAGACACGCGCGCGCGGGGATTGGGGACAGACACGCACGCGCGGGGATTGTGGACAGACACGCACGCGCGGGGATTGTGGACAGACACGCACGCGCGGGGATTGGGGACAGACACGCACGCGCGGGGATTGGGGACAGACACACACACGCGCAGGGATTGGGGACAGACACACACACGCGCGGGGATTGGGGACAGACACACACGCGCGGGGATTGGGGATAGACACACACGCGCGGGGATTGGGGACAGACACACACGCGCGGGGATTGGGGACAGACACACACACGCGCGGGGATTGGGGACACGCGCGGGGATTGGGGACAGACACACACACGCGCGGGGATTGGGGACAGACACACACACGCGCGGGGATTGGGGACAGACACACGCGCGGGGATTGGGGACAGACACACGCGCGCGGGGATTGGGGACAGACACAGACACGTGCGGGGATTGGGGACACGCGCAGGGATTTCGGACATAGACACACACACGGGGATTGGGGACAGACACACACACACACGGGGATTGGGGACAGACACACACACACACGTGGATTGGGGACAGACACACACACGCGCGGGGATTGGGGACAGACACACACGTGCGGGGATTGGGGACACGCGCAGGGATTTGGGACATACTCACACACGGGGATTGGGGACAGACACACACACACACAGGGATTGGGGACAGACACACACACACAGTGATTGGAGACAGACACACACACACACAGTGATTGGAGACAGACACACACGCGTGGTGATTGGGGACAGACACACACGCGTGGTGATTGGGGACAGACACACACGCGTGGTGATTGGGGACAGACACACACGCGTGGTGATTGGGGACAGACACACACGCGTGGTGATTGGGGACAGACACACACGCGTGGTGATTGGGGACAGACACACACGCGTGGTGATTGGGGACAGACACACACGCGTGGTGATTGGGGACAGACACACACACGTGGTGATTGGGGACAGACACACACGCGTGGTGATTGGGGACAGACACACACGCGCGGTGATTGGGGACAGACACACACACGCGTGGTGATTGGGGACAGACACACACACGCGCGGTGATTGGGGACAGACACACACACGCGCGGTGATTGGGGACAGACACACACGCGCGGTGATTGGGGACAGACACACACGCGCGGTGATTGGGGACAGACACACACGCGCGGTGATTGGGGACAGACACACACGCGTGGTGATTGGGGACAGACACACACGCGCGGGGATTGGGGACAGACACACACGCGCGGGGATTGGGGACAGACACACACGCGCGGGGATTGGGGACAGACACACACGCGCGGGGATTGGGGACAGACACACACACAAGTGGATTGGGGACAGACACACACACGCGCGGGGATTGGGGACAGACACACACAAGCGCGGTGATTGGGGACAGACACACACAAGCGCGGTGATTGGTGACAGACACACAAGCGCGGTGATTGGTGACAGACACACACGCGCGGTGATTGGGGACAGACACACACGCGCGGTGATTGGGGACAGACACACACGCGCGGTGATTGGGGACAGACACACACGCGTGGTGATTGGGGACAGACACACACGTGTGGTGATTGGGGACAGACACACACGCGCGGGGATTGGGGACAGACACACACACAAGTGGATTGGGGACAGACACACACACAAGTGGATTGGGGACAGACACACACGCGCGGGGATTGGGGACAGACACACACGCGCGGGGATTGGGGACAGACACACACACACAAGTGGATTGGGGACAGACACACACGCGCGGGGATTGGGGACAGACACACACGCGTGGTGATTGGGGACAGACACACACGCGTGGTGATTGGGGACAGACACACACGCGTGGGGATTGGGGACAGACACACACGCGCGGGGATTGGGGACAGACACACACGCGCGGGGATTGGGGACAGACACACGCGCGGGGATTGGGGACAGACACACACACACACAAGTGGATTGGGGACAGACACACACACAAGTGGATTGGGGACAGACACACACGCGCGGGGATTGGGGACAAACACACACACAAGTGGATTGGGGTCAGACACGCGCGCGGGGATTGGGGACAAACACACACACGCGGTGATTGGGGACAGACACACCCACGCGCGGGGATTGGGGACAGACACACCCACGCGCGGGGATTGGGGACAGACACACACACAAGTGGATTGGGGACAGACACGCGCACGCGAGGGGATTGGGGACAAACACACACACGCGGTGATTGGGGACAGACACACCCACGCGCGGGGATTGGGGACAGACACACATACGCGCGGGGATTGGGGACAGACACACATACGCGCGGGGATTGGGGACAGACACACACACAAGCGCGTTGTTTGGGGACAGACACACATACGCGCGGGGATTGGGGACAGACACACACACAAGCGCGTTGTTTGGGGACAGACCCACGCGCGCGGTGATTGGGCGACGGGCACACACACCCGCACCGATGGGCGACGGGCACACACACCCGCACCGATGGGCGACGGGCACACACACCCGCGCCGATGGGCGACGGGCACACACACACCCGTGCCAATGGGCGACGGGCACACACACCCGCGCCGATGGGCGACGGGCACACACCCGCGCCGATGGGCGACGGGCACACACCCGCGCCGATGGGCGACGGGCACACACACCCGCGCCGATGGGCGACGGGCACACACCCGCGCCGATGGGCGACGGGCACACACACACAGACACCCGCGCCGATGGGGGACAGGCTCACACAGACACCCACGCCGATGGGGTACAGGTGCACACACCTGCGCCGATGGGGTATAGGCACACACACCCGCGCCGATGGGCGACAGGCACACACACCTGCGCCGATGGGCGACAGGCACACACACCCGCGCCGATGGGCGACGGGCACACACCCGCGCCGATGGGCGACGGGCACACACACCCGCTGTTGGGGGACAGGCACACACACCCGCGCCGATGGGGGACATGCACACACACACCCGTGCTGATGGGGGACCCACACACACACATAAAGAGATGGGGGGACGGACACACACACACAAAGAGATGGGGGGACAGACACATGCGCACACACAGAAAAGTGATGTGCATACACACATGGACAGATGTTGGGGCAGGCACACACAGAGATATGGGGGGCAGACACACACGGAGATATGGGGGGCAGACACACACGGAGATATGGGGGGCAGACACACACGGAGATATGGGGGGCAGACACACACGGAGATATGGGGGGCAGACACACACGGAAAGATGGGGGGGCAGATGCACGGAAAGATGGGGGGCAGATGCACGGAAAGATGGGGGGCAGGCGCACACCAACACATGGGGGCAAGCACACACGGACACGCAGATGGGGGGCAGGCACGCACACGGACACGCAGATGGGGGGCAGGCACGCACACGGACACGCAGATGGGGGGCAAGCGCACACGGACACGCAGATGGGGGGCAGGCGCACACACACGGACACGCAGATGGGGGGCAGGCGCACACACACGGACACGCAGATGGGGGGCAGGCGCACACACACGGACACGCAGATGGGGGGCATGCGCACACACGGACACGCAGATGGGGGGGCGCGCGCACACCATGGAGAGATGGGGGGAGGGGCGCGCACACACACCATGGAGAGATGGGGGGCGCGCGCACACACACCATGGAGAGATGGGGGGCGCACGCACACACACCATGGAGAGATGGGGGGAGGGGCGCGCACACACCATGGAGAGATGGGGGGCGCGCGCACACACACCATGGAGAGATGGGGGGAGGGGGGCGCGCGCACACACCATGGAGAGATGGGGGGAGGGACGCGCACACACCATGGAGAGATGGGGGGGGGGCGCGCACACTCCCACCCCTCAAACCCCCTCCTCACACACTCCCACCCCTCAAACCCCCTCCTCACACACTCCCACCCCTCAAACCCCCTCCTCACACACTCCCACCCCTCAAACCCCCTCCTCACACACTCCCACCCCTCAAACCCCCTCCTCACACACTCCCACCCCTCAAACCCCCTCCTCACACACTCCCTCACTACCATGGAGAAATGGGGCACACCCATATACACCATGGAGAGATGGTGGGGGGCAAACACCCACCCCCACACCTCCCCTCAAACCCCCCTCACACACCCCCACCCCCCCTCTCACACCCCCACCCCCCCTCTCACCCCCCCACCCCCCCTCTCACACCCCCCACCCCCCCTCTCACACCCCCACCCCCCCTCTCACACCCCCACCCCCACACACATCCCCACCCCCCCTCACACATCCCCACCCCCCTCACACACCCCCACCCCCCCTCACACACCCCCACCCCCCCTCACACACCCCCACCCCCCCCCTCACACACACACCCACCCCCCCTCACACACACACCCACCCCCCCTCACACACATCCCCACCCCCCCTCACACACACCCCTCACACCCCCCTACCCCCCCACCCCCCTTCACACACACACACCCTCACACCCCCTCCCCCCCCCCTCACACACATAACATACACAAATATGCATCCATCTATACGGGAGACACATGACAGGCCTTCCTGAAGTTTAGCCGTAAAAATACACCATATGCCCTATTATAAAAAATGAAATGTACAGCACCGTAAGATTCCTTGCCAATTCATCCGGCATCTTCTGGAACCTCCAAATTGTAGAGAAGATTATTTCCTTTCTGTTTAATTTCTGGCAGAGCACAACCAGTTAGAAACGGTTTCATGGCAAATGAGAAGCATTTGGCCCAGCAGGTCTGTCCAATGGCACTTGGTTACACTTTTAAGACGTGAAATGGAAAAAAGGATTGATATACATGGAGTCTTATTACAACTGCTCGGACAGGTGGCTGTAAATGATGATTTGTTACATTTACAATAAATCACAAAACATCTTTCAAAAATCTATGCGCTAAAAAGCTGTCGGTCACCCTTCAGGTGAGTCTGAGGCGGCTTGGTCCGAAACACCAGTTTAAAGCCTATTGTGATCGCCATTTTTTTTTTTTTTTTTTTTTTTTTTTTTAAATCTTAAAGCAGCAGTCTTCTCTGGCTCCCCCTTTAATTACAGGGAGCAGGGGGTCCTGCTGTCAACCGTGTCAATTTCAGCTCTGGGGACGACCTGTTTACCGAGATACTTGCCGGGGTACGGTGCCGGTGATACTTAATGGAGTTTTAAATCCCCATCGTCACGCAGGCCAATAGGAAGCCACCATCTTGTTTCCACTGGAGGAGCCGGCTACCTGCGGCACCTTCTCTCAGGTACCAGGGGCTCCTCCTGCCTCCTATGCAGGTATAAAAAAAAGGGGGGGGGCAAAAAGAGTAGGGGTGCTGCTCCTTTCCCTGTGCCACGTTTCTATTTTTAACATCCGATGCGCCATTCAAGCGTTTGCAATATTCAGTGTCGAGGAGGTTAAAATGTAGCTCTCTCCAGAGCCCAGTACATTGCAATGATTACTACCTTAACCTCAGAAGCTAGACTTTTTTTTTAACTGTTTCTTTTTCTGATTTGTTGGGGGAGGGGGGGGGGTTTAGGTAGCGCATGGGAACATGCAAGTTAGCCCTAGACCCATAAATCTCATCTTGGTATCATTTGGCCCTGCTCACCTACAGGAGTATCAGTCTCGTGCCACTTGGGCCTGTTTCTGATGCCAACCAGGCATGGAATGGGCTCCATTCTTTCGTATAGTTGTCTCTCGTTCCCAACGAAACGCAGTCATTTTCTCCATTTGTACAACATACTAGATACTATTTTTCACCATGTTAAGGGCCAGGGTGGCGGGCCTTCCCCAGTCTTCCGCCACACAGCATTGCGCCGCAGTTAATATATGGTTTCTGATATAGAGAGACCCAGGGTTGGCCTACCCAACAGTCAGGCCAAATCTGACTGGACAATTTGAATGGGGTTTCAAATAACACCCACCAACCCCACCCACCACACACAAAGAGAGAGATGTATGTTTGCAGATCTTTTAGGATTCCTCTTGGGACCTCGACCGGTAGGGTTTTGAATAGATGCATAAGCTTTGGTAGCAGATTCATTTTAACGGAAATTAATCTGCCGATCCAGGATATGCAGTACTTTCCCCAGGTCTCCAGATCTTTTTTTGAGTCAATATCATTTTGGGGTAGTTTATGCTTTAGAGGAGATCGTATTTTTTAGGGACATTGACTCCCAGGTATAGTAGGGATTGGGTAGCCCATGAGAAATCAAAGTTTAATTTTGAGAAGTTTTGTTGTTTGGAAAAATTAATGTCCATGTCCAGGGATTTGGATTGATTTATCTTGAAGCCTGACATGGGGGCTTCATGTTTTTTTTTTTTTTATGGCTTGTGCAATATCCTCTAAAGAGATTGGGAGGTTCAGGGATTGCATCCGGTCTCTAGCTAGTTCAGGCATCACACTCCTCTCCAGGAAGGCTGTGACCTGTGCAGTTCGACCCTCTTCCTGCACACTGCCCCCCCCCCCCCCTTCTACTTGAATTTTTTTAATTCCTCTGAGATTTTGAGTGGATCTTTTGTAATTACCCCATTCCCAAGGTGTATGGCCTGAATTTGGTTGTCTGTAATGGCATTCATGAGCTTCCTGGCCAACATTGTGTGGGCGTTGTTTCCCCCCTCATACTATTTTTGAACGGTGCTCTTCATGGCTGGCTCGGTCTTATGAGATAGGGCCAGGTTCAACTCGCCTCAGACTCACGTGACGTCGGCAAGTGTGCTGTTGAAAAGGGATTGTTTGTGGATACGCACAAGCTGAGCCAGACTCTGAGAGCTTTTGTTTTTTTTAACGTCTGGTCTGTTTTCTGTAAGAGGCTATTCTAATTATCTTGCCCCTTATGGGCCTCCCATAAAGTGGCTCCTGCACCTCCGGGAAGCATAGTAGGGAGTTGTTCATTCTCCACTGACTGGGCATACTTAGTGGGGTCAAGTTGCGTATTGTTATACTGATCATGGCATGATCAGACCAGCTAATATTGCCTATATCTGCGGAGCAGACCCTTGATGATAGGCAGGCATCAATTGCAAAACTATGTGGTAGTGGGTTTTTTGGGGGTGGGAGAAGATTATATAGTCTTGATTGCCTGTGTGGAGATCCCTCTAGATGTCAACTACCCTAAGGTCTTCCAAGAATCGAGACACAAATCCTAAACTAAGCTAAGCTATTGGTCTGGGTGCTCTCACTGAGCAGGACCTATCCCACTCCAGTTCATGACCGCATTAAAGTCGCCCCCCAATATAAGGTAACCCTGTCTGATAGAATGCTTGAATTCTATGAAGTTGTAAAATGACGTCTGGGCTGAGTTTGATACACACATGTTGGCCAGTGTCACTTCAGATCCTCCAAGGGTGCCTGTCACACACACAAACCTGCCCTCTCTATCCTTGTGGAGCTGGTCCTGTACGAATGGAACATTATTAATGAAAATGGCCACCCCTCTTTTTTTAAGTCTGGCTGAGGACAAGTAGGCCTGTGTGAATTGTTTATGAAAAGTATGAAGGTGTTAACCTAGTACTAAAATTAGTTTCTTGGAAAAATGAGTTCAGCCGCCATTTTCTTATAATTGGAGAAAGCCGTTCTACGTTTTGTAGGGATATTGAACCCTTTGACATTACGGGATATCAATTCCAGAGAAGACATGTCAGGGTTCAGAGAAGTAGTCTCTCATAGCAGGGAATAATGGGTCTCAAAGATGCATTAGCATCCAAATCATCGAGCAGGGTAGGCTGTGCGTAGGGCATTGGCTTTGCAATCTAACGTTTAGGGGAGAAATTAAACAAAAAAGGATAAGGAGGAACATATTCCTTTTGGGGAACATCAACTGAAAAGAACTCGGTCTCCACAAAAGGCCTGAGTGTGAAGGTCCAATGTCTTGGTTTGGGAATGAGGAAAGCGGTAGAGAGGAAGAGGGTAGGACGTGGGAACCGCCCGTCCCCCCAGCCTGGCAAACTCCTTAATACTCGTATCAATACTATAGTTATAGCCTTTAGTGTTAATGAATAATAAGGAAAGAACACATACCTGAGTAATGTTACATCTCGGCGATCACCTGTAACGTATATCTGCAGAAATATGTGGCTGGCTGCTGATCTTTTAGGAGCTCCCATGCAGGCTCGTCAAGTCACCTACTACACAGGTCCTTATTATGGCATAGTGCCCGGCCCACGCCTGTACCAAATGGATGTACATGTAGGCCCAGGGGGGCTGAACCCCCACTCCATGTGGGTGTCAGTCATGCCCAGGGCCATCCGCAGAGAGATCAAAAAAATTATATATATATATATATATATATATATATATTTATTTTATTGCTTTGGTATAATGCGGTCACTTTAAACCCATGGAGGCCCTAACTGTGACCACTTGTGTGCTCGCTGTTCTATTTATAACTGTGGAATCTGCATTTAATATTTATATTCCACGTGTGAACTTGCAGCCGGTCTGGCTGGCTGGATGGGGGCGATTCTCTTTCTGTATGCTGGGCCTTTAAGAGCCGTATCATTTATCTGACATTCGGCTTGCCCTATAAACTGTGTAGGACTGACTTCAAAAGCAGAAGTCCCACTTAGAGCCATAGTGCATAGATGTCAGTAAAAGGTTTAATGGGTTACATTTTGTTGGTTGATAGAAAAAAAATATGGAAAAAATAGAAATACCTGTTATATTGTGCCTCTATTTAAAATACAGTGGGAGTTGGGAATGGTGGTTTAGGAGCTGAGGTAGTTTGCATAATTTGAGATGATTGGGCTGGAAAAGAGCAGGATTTGCTTCTTTTTTTTTTTTTAAATTATTAACGTTGACCAACTTTCAAAAATGATAGTTATATATCTATATTTTATTATTATTTCTTTTCAAACATACTTTTAAATATATACGTTGTGTGAGTGTATGGCATGTATTTACAGTTGTGTATCTTGGCTTATTTTACTTGAAGCTTTAGAGTGTAAGTCTTCTGGGGAAGGGATTTGTGCAGGAAACTTATGTACAGCTCTGCGTACACTTCAGGGGATAGATATACGTGTGTGTGTGTGTGTGTGTGTGTGTGTGTGTGCGTGCGCGCACACGCTTGCTTTGTATTGGTGTGCTGTGTATATATGAATGGTTTTGTGTGTTCTGCAGTGGGAGATGTTCAGTGTGCAGTCTTCCCCCTAAATGAATGCTACATTTCTCTTCTTGGTCCTTCCTGCAGCTCTCGGGCCTGCATCACTGTCACAGCACAGGCTCTCCAGGGAGCCCATTACCCCATGGCTCTGAAGGGGTTTTAACCCGAAATTGTAATTTATTTTTGTATGTTAAAAAATAGATCTATAGACAACACCCACAACCACACCCCATTTCATGTTTCTATACACAAAGGTTTAACCCCATGTACACCATTGCCATTCGATTACGCCGACCATGCTCATGATAGCAACTGGTATATTGTGCCTGACACCTTGATAAAACCAGTAAGTACCACTGCTTGTAGTGTGTGCCAGAGGAAGTAGAAAGGAATCGGTGCGGGGGGAGGGCACTGTTGTCAGGCTGCAGACTTCATTAGTGACGTGAGTCTGGAAATCCGACCTGTGTGTGATAGCGAGGCGTCTTTGTCATTCTATGAACGCTCGGCATTGTGGGAGGGATACAGGCTCTGCCTCTTTCCAAGGCAATTAGAGGTGGCTTCAGACACTGTTTCTAACACTCACACGCAGTCATTTTTAAAAGGAAGCCTACACCCTTTTTACTTTTCCAAATATGTATTATGGGGGAAATGAATTCTATAGTGTAGTGGCACATTTTGTGTTTTTTTTTATTGCAGTACGTTGAGGTTCATTGCTAAATTCCGGCTTCTCCTGACACAGCACAACCCTGTCATACCCTCAGTTGTGCTGTTCTTGGAGAAAGGACACCGGGTTCTTGTAGCCGTGTTGGTCCTGGGGAAGAAGGTTTTTTTTTCCTGCAGGTTGTGATCCATAGGAGAGTTGTACATAGATTTGAGGTCTGAAAAGCTTGTGAGCAGGCTAGAAGTTTCCTTCAAGTGTATTGTATTTTAAGCCGCGAATCTGAGCTTTACTTGGTTAAAATACTTTTTTGATGACACTGAAATATCCGCAGAAACCATACACCAGTATCATGCGGCACAGGCTCTCAAGCAGGGAGAGGGGTTAAGCACACAATGCTGCCAGCTTTGTGGTTGGGGGTTCCCTGGCCTGTGCCCTCAGCCTCAGATTTTACCCTTATGATGTGCCGGGTACGTCTCTGGGACTTGTTAGTTTCTCGGGGAGAGCAGGCTGTGACATAGCTGCTAGCCCGAGTGAAACGGGGAGCCCCCCCCCCCCCCCCCGTTTCCGGGCGTCAGTCGCATCATATGCGCCGCTTATAAAGCGATCAGTCGAACACGGTTGGTGACACGGCGTGTAATTGAAAGATGCAGCTCTCCCCAACGTGCCGTATTTCAAGTGCATCACAAGGAGCAGACTTTCAAGGTTAATCAACTTTTATTTATTTTTTTAGATATTTTTGATATCACATTTTAATGTAAGAAGGCCCAACACCTGCAGTAGTGTCTTCACAGCAACTCCTGTTTTATTCTCCCTTTCAGAGCACAGTTGTTTTCCATGCACACTACAAAAGGTCTTTTCAGAAAAATTCTTCTCTTATCTGAGAAGATTGATACTTTGAGGCAGAATTATGGAGGTCTAATGTAGGGTGTTGCACCCAGATCTGGGATTCAAGCCAGTGGGGTTGCTTGGTGAATCCTGGCGTCACTGAGTGGGGCTTAGTAGAAAAATTGCCTGAAAGCCAGTGCATGTTGATATGTTTTGTTTCTTTTTTATACCCTGGTATTTTGGTCCTTTGGAATTTTGCTGCTAAATCCTAAATATGAAAGAAATGCAAGGAGCAAATAGGGTGTGCGGTTTTACAGAAGGTGGTAAACGGTCAGGCATGGCGGAAGTAGTTCTTATCTGCCGCCAAATTTCTAACCGAGGGTCCCTGGAGTTAAAACATTAACACAGTTGAGCTCCGGAGATCCCCTGCTTCCAACCCGGGTTAAAAAAAAGTAATTCTGTGCAGTGAGGGACTTCTTCCTTTCATTGAAGTTTTTTTAAAAGTGAAACTTCTTTGCTGGCACCGACAGCCACCGACCGCCGTCTCCTGCCCATGCGCTGGACGCCTGCCGTCTTCGGCGCATGCGCTGAACATGTCCCTTTACGCCACGCATACACTTAAGAGGACACAAACACAATAAAAATATAGCAGTGCAAATAGCAAACATTTTACAAATGCACCATTTATATTAAGAGACAGAAGTGCAAAACATGCAAGGTGTGTAAACATATAAAACATGAAATTATATATATTTATATAATATAATAACTGTAATGATTATTATTAAAAAATAAAATAAAAAAAAGAGGGGGTGTGCGCCGAGCACGCGCGTTCTAAGTCAAACTTCTTTGGGTTTTGTCACTGAAATTGTTTTGATTTTTATGATTTAAATTGAATTAAAGACTTGACAGTAACGGCATTTAGAGACTTGACAATCCAAAATCTATGCATCCTACTTTAGTTATAAGTCCATTATACAGGGAGTCCTCGGTTATCCAACGGAATCCGTTCTGGAAGTGAACCGTTGTAAAGCGAGTCCCATGTTAATTAGTGGCTGTGAGCGTTGGATAACGCATTCAGGCGTCGAAAAACGGCCCATAGGGAGGCATTGTAAAGCACTGTACAGTATGCCATTCGTTGTAAAGTGAAACGTTGGATAGCGAGGACTATCTATCATGTATTCAAAGTGATTAGTATGGAAATTTCTACCCAAAAACAAATTCTACTCTCTAATCTCAATCATTGAATTAAAAACATCACCATCACTAATACAATTTCTGTCACAAAACACACAAGTTTCACTTACAATGCGCGTTTTTTTATTTTCTTCTAATAGTGTTTGCATATAGCTATATACACATTTCTTCAAAAAGGCAGACTTATAGTGAAAAAAAGGTCTCATTTTATTTTATTATGTTCTTGAGAGGCTCCATCGGGAGCTGAAACCAAATAAAAGGACTTTTTTTCACTATGGAGTGCCTGCCTTTTTGTTTCTGTGCATAATACCCGTTGTGTTCAGGCAGACTGCTACCAACCCTTTCTGCGAGGGCCCTGTTTCCCCATCTTTATATTGAATATTATTTTACAATACAAATTGTGTGTGTGTTTATTATATTTATTGGTTTCTGCTTATTTGCTGATAATATATGGATTGGATGAGATGATATAGAGTAATCTGTGGCGTTTATTATACTGCTAATTGGGATGCACAGTGCTGAGTACATGCAGCTCCATGTACAAATATATCCCAGGGGTGAGGAAATTCAGAAAGGCGCCCGGCAGTCGAGATAAAGGGCATTTCCCGGAGCGAGGGAGGGAGCTTCAGGGCTTTTCCATGCAGGTGTCTGTCCTTATGATGTCATTATCAGAAGCTGTGACACTGGCTGAGATTCAAATGCAAACAGTTTCCGTGCAGAAACTGCTCACTCGCCTCTCCAGACTCACAGTAGGTGGAAATAGGCAGTTTTAATGGTGGTCCTACACCATTTCCTAGGGGTCTGGGTATTTGTACCTTCTCCCTTATGCTGGCGTTTGGTAATACGCAGTGAAAGCGCCTTCCCGTGATAGATTTGGTTACATCTTGCTTAACAGACGGTGTACAGAAAGAAAATTGCTTTAATCAGTTTTTTCCCAATGGTAAAAATGATTAAAAATGTTGCAGGGGCGATGAAATTTGAATGTGTAAAGGGTGCTGATGGCAACAGGGCAATCAGACTGGATGTGAAAATGGGACATACCCAGAGAGGAACTGGTTATGATGTGTCCGCCGAAGTGATAGCCAAAGTTAGATTCATTTGTTTGCGATGAAACCTCGAGGGAGGCGGGTCATGTTTGGGAATATATTTCCTTTCCTACAGCTGTTTTTTGTTTGAGCATTTCCAACCTCCTTGCAAATGCCAATGTTAGACCCCTACCTTGCCGGACGGACTGGCAGGGCTTTTAACATTTTGTTTTTAGTTTCTGAACCCAAAAATAAAAACCTGCAGAGCCTCTCGCTGCCTGGATTACTTTGATGTTTATCTACACTGCAATATTACATAATAATTAGGTTGTGTTATGGCGCTATCTATAAGCATATACATTTTTCCAGAGCGTGTAATATACTGTAGGTTTATCATTAAAGATGTTATATATGGTTCGTTAGTGTGTACGTAGAATTCTTATGTTGTAAATTGTATTAAAGCAGCAATTCTCCTCTTCTCCCCCCCCCCCCTTTTTTTTAACGGGGGAGGGGGTGGGGGTTGTGTTCTCTCAGCCTGGTTCACGAAAAACGTACCAGTTTAAAGCCACACAACCCCCCCCCCCCCCCCCATAAAAATCGTTTTTTGTTTGAAAAGCTTACCTAAACCGAGTAATATCTCCAGAATCAGGTGATGCTGAGGGACCACGGACTGGTTCTGGACACACACACACACACTGGGTTTAAGTGTTTAAAACTGTACTCCCCACGTCCCCAAAAAATAAACTGGCGTTGCTGGTAAGAAGAAGGTAAAAGTCAAATTGGTTGTTTGGATCATCCTTTCGAAAGACTCAAGACTGAGTCTAGGTGACGTCACTCTTTCCTCTTGGCCCATGGGGCTCAGAGGCTATGGCGGTAGCCATTTTGGTACCCCAAAGTCAAAATAAGAGCTCCCTGCAACTGCTCAGTTTTTTAAATTTTTTTATATAAATGAAAGAAAAACGAGGAAGGGGAATTGCTGCTTCAAAGTCCCGATGCAATCCGAGTAAGGAAAATAAATAAAGGTTGAGAATGGGTTGCGCCATGTCAAGAGCAAGTTGTAACGCGCGTCTCTTCTCTTGCAGTGAATGGTTGTATCTAGAAAGGGTATGTCCCTTCAGGAGAAAGGTGCCAATGTCCAGCCGGCCTGAAAACAATCCAGGGGGGTCACTGCGACGTTCACAGAGGAACACTGCCGGGGCCCAGCCGCAAGAGGACACAGCAGGAGCAAGGTACGGAGAGAGGCAGTCTGGGACTCTGGTTGGGTGTGTATATTGTGTTGTAAGCATAGCAGAGGGACACACTGGAGTTGGTCCTGCCTATTCATGTCTCCTAAAGGTGCAATCCCACTTAAAGGTTAACAATCAAGTTGTCTTAAGTTAATCCAGCTATTCTAAAAGCAAAGATCTAGCTGCTTTTATTTCTCAAGAAATGTATAAATTGCATTTATTTTTTTAGGGGATTCTGAAAGGGGAATGTTTGTCAATCAAGCGTTTTCTTTACCCTTATCCCTGTCTGCATCAATCGCCCAAGCCTGACCCCTTAAACATGTTACTGCCATTAGTACACTTTGGTTTTATGAGGGACTGGCCCTTTAAGAAACCCACTATGATTACTGTTGAGGGTTGTAAACATTTCTGT
>NC_134496.1:27458679-27593679 GCF_040206685.1 Ascaphus truei | reverse complement strand
TCTGTTGCACCTGCAGGGGCCCGCGTGAAGCAAGGGAAGGACCAGAGCAAGGCCAGGCGCTCCCGCTCCGCTTCTAGCCCCAGCCCACGGAGGAGCAGCCGGGAGAAGGAGCAGGCCAAGGCCAGTGGCTCCTCCAAGTTTGACTGGGCGGCTCGTTTCAGCCCAAAAGTCAGCCTCCCCAAAACGAAACTCTCCCTCCCAGGGTCTTCCAAGGCTGAGACATCAAAACCTGGACCCTCAGGATTACAGGCTAAACTAGCAAGTAAGTTGTGAGAACAGCGCTGGTTCATAAAGGGTGTGTATGGAAAACCTTATAGGACAACTGAGCCAGCAATGGAACCTGAAACGCGCTGTTTTCAGCTCCCCCCAATTCCCAAGATACATGCCAGTGAAGTTACCGGTGTTACTTTGTTGTTTCAAGCTGGGATTTAAATGGCTGTCCAATAGGAAGGCTCAATGGATGGCGTTGTGGCTTCCTATTGGCTCGCTGCACTCCTGAAATTGTAATGGCCATTTTGTTTCCCCTGGAGGGATTTCAACACCTGTATCTTAAACGGTAAGGTTTTGGGGAGACGTGGGTGCCCCCAGGGCTTAAAATAACTGTTCAGCTGCGGGGGTTCCCCTGCTGAATACAAAAGGGGTGTTAGAAATGAACTATCAGCCTGGATTCCTACCTTCATTTACTTAATCTCTGTTATGCACATGGTTGCAATAATGCAGGGGTGGCCAACTCCAGTCCTCAAGGGCCTCCAGCAGGTCTGGCTTTCAGGATATCCCTGCACAGGTGGCGCAATCAGTAGCACATTCAGTAGCTCAGTCAACTACTGAGCGACTTGTGCCGAAGCAATTGGTGGCCTTTGAGGACTGGAGTTGGCCACTCTTTAAAGCTGCAGTTCAGTCTTTTTTTTAATTTTTTTTTTACTTCAATAGTGCAATCTCTAATTACCTAAAGAACTGTATAGCTGCAGGTCAAATCGTTCTCCATGTATTGATAGGCGAAATTTGGTGACATAATTAGTGAAGGGATCTGTTTTTCTTCTGCTTCAGTCTCTCAGTGGAAGCTCATGAATATTCATGAGCACTTCTGCACTGACATGTGCTAGAGGGAGGGCAGGTCTCACAAAGGGGTGTACCAGGGCTTGTGACAGGACATGAAGGGGCAGTGCCTTAGCAAATGGCTGTTAAAATAGAATACAAGAAAATTGGTCTTTCAAAGTTGTTTTTTTAAAAACAGAAAATGCTAAAAGTATTTTTTCTTACTACAGAACTGATTTATTAAAAAAAAAAACACACATTCAGGATATTGACTGAACTGCAGCTTTAATAATGTCATTCATCCACGTAGTCCATTTAAAAAAAAAATGCTGTGACGAAGTGCAAATGGCGGATGCCTGGGTCTCTATCAACATTCGTATACTAATGTATCTTTGTGTGCATTTGTGTGTGTAAAGTGCGCCACATATGTAAGTAGAGCTTTACAGAATTATACAGACAGTACAGGTGTGCACAGGTAGGGATCCAAGGGTTTCATACCCGAGTGCTGTAGACAAAAGGAACTGAGCGGAAACCGCCTTCATCTGAGCGCAAGGAACAAGAAGATGTATAGCAAGAGATCAGAGCTGAGCTTTAAGAGGGGGCTGAAGGAATAGAGCTGTGAAGGCGGGATAATATAATTTATAGTTAATGCAGTGTTTCATGGGGAGACATTGAAGGGATTTCATGAGGCGAGGAGAGACCTAGAAGAGTGTGTGAACTCTCGCAGCAGCATTATGAATAGATTTTACTAGTATGGAGTTGGGAGGCAGGAAGGGCAGAGAGGAAAAGGTTGCAATAGTCAAGTAGGGAGAGGTGGCCATGAATATAAGCTTTATTAGCAGAGCGACGGAGGCATAGGGCAGATTGTGGCAATGTTGCGGGGGGGAAATTCGGCAAGATTTAACACTAGCATGAAGGTGAGCAGAGGACAAGGAGAGAGAGGCGCAAATATTACATTGAGGCAGGGTGTTTGGGAGGCTTGGGGGAATAGTAGTGTTATTGTCTGTGACAGAAAATGGAGCCGTTGGGATTATAATGAGCTCTGTTTTTAGATGATGGAGGGCCCTCCGGCCTGAAATCACTGATTGTCTGCTATCTCAGTCTAGATGTCCGGAATAAGCTTACGGTTTGAAAGATTCAGTTGTGTATTGTCTGCTTACAGGTAATATTTAAAACTAAAGGACCTTAAGATCGCCAACTGAGAAAATATAGAGAGGACACAGCCTAGAGCAATGGAAACACTGAAGGAGCAGTTGGGAAAATAAGAGGACCACCAGTAGAGGGCTTCATTGCAGATACCAAGAGTGAAAACTTTGCAGGAGTAGGGGGTAGCGACCGTTTCAACGCAGCAAGAGGTCAACCAAAAATAGGAGGGAGTAGAGCACTTGGGATTTGGCAATCATTAGCTACTTTGGTGAGGTACAACAAAGAGAGGAAGGCAGAGCACTATGTCTCCTTTGAAAAAATGTTTGAGCAGTGAGAGCATTGTCCCAGAGTATTGAAAGATTTATTAATTAAAGGAAAAAAACATGGACATATAGGCCTGTCAACAGCACCTACGCGTTTCAGGCAAAAAAGCCCTTTGGTGAGAGCAGTTTCCGTTGAATGAACGTTTCAGAAGCTGATTTCATAAGTCAAAGTGTTGAGGAGCCTGAGTAAGCGTGAACAGATCAGACTTTCGATAAGCTTGACAGCTTGAGATTGACCAGGTGATAGTTACAGGGCAGTATGGTTAAGTGTGTGGTTTTTGAGGATGCGTGTGACTATTGCATGTTTGAAAGCAGAGAAAGGTGCAAGAACAGAGCGAGAAGTTGAAAATGTGAGTATAGGAAGCAGAGCCGACAGTAAGAGGTGAGGAGACGGATTGGGGACATGGTTGCACGTAGTGTTTGAGGTGGATAGAAGCTTAGACTATTAAAATTCAGTGACAGGTGGGAAAGCGCCCGCATAGAAAGGGGTGTTGGAAAGCAGAAGAGGAAGTCTTGACAGATTATATTTACCTTTGTCTTTAAAGCAGCCGTTCCCTCTTGCGTCTGCCCTCCCCCCCTTTAATTTGTATACATGTATAGGAAGCCATGGGATCTCTGGAGCTGAACTGTGTTAATTGCAGCTCTTGGAATCCCCTGGTTCCTTAGACACTTACTGCCACTGGTACCTCATGGAGGTTTAAATCCCTGGACTCACGCGGGCCAATAGGAAACTGTGATGGATGACATGGGATATTTAAACCTCCATTTTATTTTCCCTGGCGGGGATTCTTTCGGCGACACCGTCCCCAATATGCGTTTCGGCAATCAAGGGGTCCATGGAGCCGACATGGTTCAGTCCTGGAAACCTGCTGCTACCTATACATATGTGGGTGGGGGGAATAAACCATAGGAGAAGCTGTTCATTTAAAATAGTCCACAAAGTGTTGAGGCGTAGTTGAATGAAACGGGCAGTGATAGATGGAGAACAGGCGATGTGGATTACATTTGTGAAAAGGAAGTGTAAATAAGTAATGTTTAGCCTGAGAGAAGATGGCGTTGAAGCAGGAAAGGAGAAATGTATAGTTGATGATGTTGGTAAGAGTGAAATTTTGTCCAGAGGTGCAAGTGCGGGAGCGTTTGGAAGCGTGTAAGGCAAAGTTCGGGGATTGGCGCGGCGAGTGCCAGCGAATAAGTGTAGTATGCTGGTTATAGATTGAAGAAAGGATTTAATTCTATATCAACAAGATTGTCTGGGTCATAGGCAGAGCAGACAGAAGAATGGTTAGAGTTCAGGGTCGATTTCAGGGAACAGAGGTCAATGAAATGGAAGTTGTGAGATTAGCGATGGAGACAGGAGGAAAAATAGTAAGCCGCTGATACGGTAAATGAGACGAGATGATCAGAAAGTGGAAAAGGAGAGAAACAAGTCAAAGTGAGCAGCGTCTAGTAAATACAAGGTCCAAATAGTGTCTGTCCTTGTGCATACTCGACGTAATCCATTGAGGGCAGTGGTTGGAGAGGAAGCAAAAGGCCCAGAAAACCGGAGGGATTATTGATATGACCATTTGTCTCCCAGGAGGACGGAGGGGGGTGTCAGATGAAAGGAAGGAGTAAATCCAGGATTCAAAGTCCAACAGAGAGGCTGAAGGGCAGCATGTAGGAGACAGGAGAAGCTCTACCTCCACCCCACCCAATGGAGGGAGAGAGGCAACCATTGGAGATGGCAACCTCTAGTGCAGATTAAGACCACGTTTTTGTTAAAGCAAAAAGATTCAGAGAGAACGTGTGTGTATTGAAATGATAGATGGTGATCTACACACACTAAATTGTATATGTTATAATAATAAAAAAAAAACACCCAGAAAATTGTTTTGAAAACAGACCACTTACCAGCCAACTATACTAAAATACAATGGAGTCACACGGCTGATCCTTTAAATCTCTGGTGAGAGGCAGGGTAAGTTACAGTGGAGGTGTGTATGGACGTTGATGCAGCATTAGGTGTGTGCTCACCCACTTCTCTTTATATTGAACAAGGAAGTTAGGAGGGGAGTCGTATACACAGATATGTAAACAGACATGCAGTGGTGTACACAGGCATTTTTATTACGTGACTCACAGGAGTCTCATAGCTGTAATTACGGAGATGGGTCAGTATGTTATAAGGTTGCTGTGAGCTCATTGTGTAGGGCATTGTTTTTCAATGAGTAACACTCATAATTATGTATATATGCCATGATTAGGGTGTTGGGAAGTCATTAGGAAACTTGTTCAAGTTCTGTAGTGTAACGATTAACTGGTGATGAATTCTTATTTTTGAAAGCAGACTTGTAATAGTTCTGTGTTTTGGTTTCTTTGGTAGCTTGAAATTAAAAGCATGTGCTCATTAGATGGGTTTATGGACGGAGCTTGGTTACTATTCACACTCCTGATTCTGTTGGGTCAGTCTCTGCTGGAGGTGACAATCATGCAGTCTTTAAAGAGTGGACTGGGACATATTGCAAGGTTGAGACTTCATGGTCTTTCCAAGTTGGCTGTTAGGTCTGCAAGTTTGTGATGCCCTTGACAAATCAAACCTCCTGGTTGAGTGATCATGTCAGACGTTGTCATTCCACAATAAGACACACAGCTGCTGCAGATTTGGTTCTTCATTTTGACCAGTGAGTATTTGAGAGAGTAAGTATAAACTGAATGAGTTTTGTGAGAGCTAGTAAAGGCGACAGGCTGTGTGATTGATCCCTTTTGGAATATTTGGGAGACCTCAGAGAAATATACAATACATTGTGTATGTATGTTACACCTCTCTTGTAACTTGCTAGAGCAAATTAACATGGATTCACCATATATCGTTAATCTTGGGGTACTTGATACAGTGAATGATCTACATAATTGGGTGCGACTTGAACCCAGTAGGTTTTCATTTGATTACTGAAAATCTGTGTACCCCAAAATGTGAATGTCTTTTAGTATCTTCCAGTTGTTGTCCTGGTAGTGTTTTAATGCTTACAGGGCTTTTGACATGAACAGGTTAATATTAGAAACATCGCCTTTCCTTTTGTTGTACTTTTCAGATAACATGGCATTTTTAGAATATGTATTTAAGTCTCAATTAGCTCAATGCATATTTTTAGCTTCACTTTATATTAATATATGTTGCTATGTTCCAACTTATTTTAGCACTTTGTTTATTAATGTAAAGTTGTTTTACACACAATATTTTAAACAAATGTCAATGAATGTACACTACTAATGGCTTTCATAAGGAGTTGATAGCACAGTAGCATGCAGAAATGTTTTTCTTTTGTTTAAAACCGCTCATTTTGTGCATAGTTGCTTTGGTGTATGTCGTCCTTTTTGTTTTATCGGTATATGTATTCATACTTGTCCTGTTTTATTGCTATAATTAGTCATTGAGGAACTCGTAGCGTAGGAATCTGACCTCCCAAATGTTCCGACCCTTCCCGGAATCTGGAGTTTAATGATGACAGCCTCTCTGGTTGTCAATACTGCCGTCAGGCTGCTTGTCTTTGGTGTAGGTTCAGAAATGCATTGCACGGCTGTAAAGTACAGGTGTGATAACATAACAGGGTTTAAGCTGCAGGTCACATTGGTCTCCTAAAATGAGTTCCTCTTGAATATTGCATGCTTATTCCTTGGATGTCCACCACAAGGGCCATTCTTGGTTTTCAGCAATATAGGAGATAATAGAGGATTATTTAAAGGCCGAATTGGAGGGAGGGGGGAGGGATGGGGAAGGTTGGAGAAACGCACCACAGTGCCTTGCTATTGTGGATGCAAAGCATTGTGAGGAGCAACTTTGGGAGCTCTTGCTGTAATGGCTGTATCCCCATTCTATGGTGCAGTTTGGGGCCTTACTATGGGAGGCTCTGCAACGCCATCTGATGCCTTGAAGCTGCAGTGTTGAAGCAGCACCTGCTCTCCCTAGTACCGCCTGAACTGGTAATCTGATCGGTCCAGGGGATAATTGCTACCCAGTCTGGCCCTTCCCTGCTAAAGAGTTCTGCAACACATTGGTGTCAGTGAAATAGGCCAATGATTTGTGTCCAAATAAACTGAAACCACAAAAGGTTGTGTTGTTTTGGCTCAGAGTAATGTTGAGCTGATTATAAAGCAGGTCAATTTTGCAATGAGATGTGGAATTAGATTCTTAATTGGCTTCAATATTTTGTAAGGTGATTTAAAGCTACAGTTCAAGCATCAATACGATCTGCACACTGACAAGTGATTAGCTATGTTGCTTATCGATCCGTTCTCCTGTGATCAATCGGCAAAGATTCGGCTCGGGGGTTCTTTAAATCAGGGGTGAGCAAACTTTTTATGCCGAGCCCCCCTTTTCATCCATGAAATTTCTCGGGCCCCCCCTGCCTGATGTAATCAAAATCACATGACGTCAGCGCACGTGAGCTGGTTCAGCCAATGAGGGCGAACCAGCTTTGTGACGCCCCCGCCACGCGTCTACAATCTCCTGCAGCCAAGTTCACAAATCGCTTGGGCTGCAGGCGTGCGCGCAGGCAGTATACTAGTATTGGATCACTGTTTATTTTATTGTTTGCTGGCATCTGGTAATATGTTTTTTTCTGGTGCACAAAGGCAGTCCATTTGAGGGGGCATTCATTCACCTCTTTGCTACATCCCTTCCCTCTCCCATTTGCTTTCCCGAGTGTCATCCACTCCTACCTACCAGATTTATGTATTATTTATTTATTCCTGTTTTAAACGTTGCCCAGGGATCAGGGAACCCCATAACCAAACTCAAGGGGGGTACTGATGAATCTCCCCTGCTGATCAATACTCCGAAGTGACCCCTCTGACCCAAAGAAGAACCCTCAGCCCCCCAAAACTCATCCTCCCAAGCCCCTCAATTCTGCCATCTCTGCCTGACCTTCATCCCACTGTTTAGCCATTGAGTCTCTCCCTCCCCCCAGTGTCTCTCCCTCACCTTCCCCAGTGTCTCTCTCTCACCTTCCCCCCAGTGTCTCTCTCCCACCTCTCCATCCCCCTCCCCCCAATGTCTCCCACCTCTCCATGTCTCTCTCCCCCTCCCCCCAATATGTCTCCCACCTCTCCATGTCTCTCTCCACCTCCCCCCAATATGTCTCCCATCTCTCCATGACTCTCTCCCCCTCCCCCCAATATGTCTCCCACCTCTCCATGGCTTTCTTTATCTCCCCCCCCCCCCCCAATATGTCTCCCACCTCTCCATGGCTTTCTTTATCTCCCCCCAATATGTCTCCCACCTCTCCATGGCTCTCTTTCTGTCTCCCACCTCTCCATGGCTCTCTTTATCTCCCCCCAATATGTCTCCCACCTCTCCATGGCTCTCTTTATCTCCCCCCAATATGTCTCCCACCTCTCCATGGCTCTCTTTCTCTCCCACCAATATGTCTCCCACCTCTCCATGGCTCTCTTTCTCTCTCCCTCCCCCCAATATGTCTCCCACCTCTCCATGGCTTTCTTTATCTCCCCCCAATATGTCTCCCACCTCTCCATGGCTCTCTTTCTCTCTCCCTCCCCCCAATATGTCTCCCACCTCTACACACACAACACACAACACACAAATACTTACTTTCACTTTTAAGCCTGCTTCAGTCCCCCATGTACGCTGAAAACTGGGACAGGAGGAGGAGGGGCTGTCTGTGTGCAGTGAGAAGCCCCGCCCCCACAGCAAGGCAGACATCACACAGAAGCAGCCTCAGCACGGAGCTTCTGGCCGCCCGTGCACAGCTCTGCCCGCCCCCAGGTTTCTCCGCACGCAGCCCGCGCCCCCCCTACATAATCGTGCGCCCCCCACAGTTTGCGCACCGCTGCTTTAAATCACTGTTAGTGCTGCGAAAGAGTACCCAAGATGCAAAGTTCTGTGTGGAAGATCATGTGACCAGGCCGACACTAGATACAATTGGTGCAATGCTAGGGATAAAGCAAAAGGAGTGTGCTATAGCCTGTCTCGGAAGAGGAAAGGGATGTGACTTTGTAAATGGTTGCTATAGAAACAAAAATGCTTGTTATATTAGAATACATTAAAATGTCTCCATGTTTTTTTTATTATTATTTTTATGCTACATGTATTTTCTCATGGTACAGGACTGATTTATTTAAAAAAACACATGTAGGATATTGCTTGAACTGCAGCTTTAAGATAAAACTGCAGGGAAGAGATGTTTTTTGTTTGTACTACTACAACTAAATATTCTGCAAAGTCTGGATGGGGTCAATGGAGTTTAATTTCTTTAAAGAGACTTGAATGAGTTAGAATGGGGGAAAATGTGAGTTTGACAAGCAAGGAAGACACTCATACTAAATACAGATAGTACTAGAAAACTTCTAAAGACTAAACACAATTGGAGTAGAAAGGCAGGAGCAGATAAGATAATAGTACTGACTGAAAAAACCTTAAATGCATGCTTGCTAATGCAAGAAGCCTGACAGATAAAATGGGGGAGCTTGAATTAATAGCTACAAGGGAGCAGTATGATGATATAGGAATTACTGAAACACGGTGGGATGAAACTCATGGCTTGGCAGTTAATTTAGAGAGATTCCCTTTTGCGTAAAGGATCGAGCAAATAGAAGAGGAGGTGGAGTATGTTTATATGTTAAGGGAATGATGAAAATGTAGAGTCCTTGTGGATAGAAATTAGCAGTGGAGGTAAAAGTATAAAGAAAATGTTTGTAGGGATATGCTATAAACCACCATATATATGAGATAGAGGAAGCTAAAATACTTATGCAAATGGAGAAGGCATCAAAACAGGGTCATGTTTGCACCATGGGTGATTTTAATTATCCCGACAGACTGGGGCAATGAGATTAGCGTTACAACAAAAGGAAACAGGTTTTTGGGGGTACTAAAAGACAATTATATGACCCAAATTATCGAGGAACCAACCAGGAGGGGGTGCAATACTGGATTTGGTAATATCAAATAATGTAGAAGTAATAACAAATATCCAAGTCCTTGGACATTTAGGCTATAGTGACCATAACATGGTCTCTTTTTTGAAATAAATGATCAAAAATCAGGTTACTTGGGTTCAATAAAGACTTTAAACTTTAGAAAGGCAGATTTGAATAAACTGAGGACTAATCTACAAGCAGGGCCCAGGACTAGTTATGTCCGCCCCCCCTTTCACACCTCACGAGACCCCTCTATTCCCCACCCTCATCCTATGTATTTCTCTCCCCTCCGTCTCACCCCCTCTTACCTCGCATGTATTGCTCTCCCCTGCGTCTCTTACTCCCTTTTTTCTTCACTCACTCCCTCCCCCTCTCTCCTCACTCGCCCCCACACTCCGTCAATTACCCCAATCTCACTCAATCCCCCCCACAAAATACATTTAAAAAAAAAACACCCCCTAAATACATATAACCCCACCCCCACACATAAAACTACACCCCCACCCCCAATACATATTAAAAAATACACCCCCCCACCCAAATGCATATTAAAAAATACAACCGTCACCCCCAATGCATTTTAAAAAGACCCCCACCTCCCCAATGCATAAAAAAGACCCCACCCCACCAATGCATATAAAAAAAACTCCCTCCCCCAATACATATTAAAAAAACAGACTTACCTTGTGGATGATAGTACTTTTTGTATGAGAAAATAAGGTACCTCCATAAGTCCAGTATACCATATCAGCAGCAGCTATAGGGAAACTAATGTCTAGTGTATCCTGTCGGTATACACATTCAGCAATTACTGACACAAGAAATAATCTCCCACCCACTAGTATAATAACAATAATAAAAACCATGAGCAGAACTCACTATTGTAGAGATCTGGATCAGTCCTGGGAGGTCCAATGATGTGCATCCATGTAGGTAAGGCAGCGAGAAAAATGGAGCACTATCGAAGATGAAAAAACTGATCCAGAGGGGGATAAATCACTCATAAAAAAGAACAGACTTTCTTGGATCATACAAAAGACCCCTAAAGAGGCAGCAACACAACGCGTTTCATGCATATAGCGCTTCATCATGGTGAATGGCTCACCCTCAGCTGCGGGCCTCTATCCGACGTCAGCGTACACGTGCCGGAAGCTGGGCCAAGCTTGCTTCCGGCGCGCTGCCGTCAGAGAGGCATCGGAAGCTCGGCATGGGATAGAGGCCGGCAGATGAGGGAGAGCCGGGGCCCGGCTGCGCGAGAACTGGCAGCCGGGCCTGGCCAGAGGTCGGGTCCGACTTGCAGCGTTGGCCGTCCGCCCCTTCCCCCCCCCCCCCCCCCCCCCGGGCCCAGGACACCAGTCCCGGCTGCCCCCCTCTGTCGACGGCCCTGTGTACAAGGAATAACTTGGGATGATGTTTTTTGCAGGGAAAAATATGGCAGATAAATGGGCAGTCTTTAAAACATTGTTAGAAAATCGCACTTATCAGTGTATAACCGTGGGTAATAAATATAAAAGAAATGTCTAAACCAATGTGGATAAATAAACAGATAGGGGAGGAAATGGACAAGAAGAGGCAGGCGTTTAGATTCTTGAAGTCAGAAGGGACGGAGGCATCGTATCAGAATTATAAGGAATGTATCAAAAGTTGCAAAAGGGCAAATCACATTAGCAAAAATGGATAATGAAAAAAGGATTGCAATAGAAAGTAAGACGAACCCTTAAACGTTCTTTAAGTACCTTAATAACAAACAAAAAAAAATAGAACGGAATATACTTTCAATGTGAGATGGGCAGGCAGATTATTGGAAATGAGGACAAAGCAGAGGTATTAAGCAAATTATTTGCCTCTGTATTTACCAGGGAAGAATCAATTGCAATAGTAGTGCCACAGCAGGAAGCCACAACCTTTATAATAAAGAACAATTGGTTAACTGAGGAAGAACTTCATAGGCAACTTGATAAAATTAAAGTAAATAAGGCACCTGGCCCCGATGGCATACATCCAGGAGTTCTTAAGGAGTTAAGTTCAGTGATAGCCAAACCATTACATTTAATATTCAAGGACTCTATTTCCACAGGCTCAGTACCACAAAATTGGCGTAAAGCAGATGTGGTGCCTATGTTTAAAAAGTGAGCTAGATCACAACTGGCAAATTACAGACCTGTAAGCCTGTTATCAATAGTGGGGAAGCTACTTGAAGGTTTAATACAGGATAATATTATGTAATACCTAATAGAAAACAACATTATTAGTAATAGTCAGTATGGATTTATGAAGGATAGATCATGCCAAACTAACTTTTATTAGTTTCTTTGGGGAGGTAAGTAGGAATGTAGAACAGCGGTGCGCAAACTGGCGGACGCGAGAATTTCTAGGGGGGGTTCGGCAGTTACAGAGGCCCTGCGCTCTTCCCCACGGTATTTAAATGCATTGCCGGGGGAGGTGTGAGGCCTCTAGCTCCCTAACCTGTTCTCTGCCGGGTCTTCAGCGACGCCGAAGGGTCATGTAACATGACGCTCCGCCATGGCAACGTGTGTCAAATGACACGGTGGGGTCACATGATGTCACATGACCGTGGCGTCATTTGACGCCAAGTCCTTGGAGAGGGGGCTCAAACGCTGCGGCAGCCGGGCAGGGGGGCGCAGCTCAAGAAGTTTGCGCACCCCTGATGTACACCAGGGCAATGCAGTTGATGTGAATTACTTAGATTTTGCAAAAGCTTTTGATAAGGTGCCACACGAGGTTAATGTACAAAATAAAGCAAATTGGACACTCTAAAAATATTTGCACCTGGACTGAGAACTGGTTGAAGGATAGACAGAGTTGTCATAAATGGAACCTTTTCAGGTTAAGGACATGTGGTCATCCCTTAAGGTTGGAGGAAAGGAGATTTCACCAGCAACAAAGGAAAGGGCTTTTTACAGTAAGGGCAGTTAAAATGTGGAATTCATTACCCATGGAGACAGTGATGGCAGATACAATAGATATGTTTAAAAAAAAAAATGGACATCTTTTTAGACAGGAAAGGTATACAGGGATATACCAAATAAGTAAGCATGGGAAGGATGTTGATCCAGGGAGTAATCTGATTGCCAATACTCAGTCGGGAGGAATTTATTTTTCCCCTTATGAGATATCATTAGATGATGTTTCACTGGGGTTTTTTGTTTGCCTTCCTCTGGATCAATATACTGTAAGTACGGATATAGGACAAAATATCTGTCGTCTAAATTTAGCATAGGTTGAACTTGATGGATGGATGTCTTTTTTCAACCTCATCTACTAGGTAGCTGATTTTGATCCAGGAATCTACAGGTAATTTATATTCTGGGTCATTAAAGCATTTTTGCCCCTGTCATAGGATCCATCCTCAGTCCACTTATCAGACTCTCTAAGATTACTTTCTCAATAGGTTTGCTTTTTGTCTTGTGGTAATATAACTGGTTGCTCCTTCATTCTTTGACTGTATTGCATCTATCTTGCTGCATTTTGGCTACAGAAAAGCGTTTAGCACCAGTACAGCTTGTTCACAATGGATTACATTTCTGTGATAGTTTTTACTGTTTACCCTCCTTATATTGTATCAGCAGTCACAGTTCACTGGACTGTATGTGTCTACCCTGTGTTAACATCTGATAGACGTGCACAGTTGTCCGCAGCAAACCTTTGTGTTGAATGGAAGTGGGTTTGTGTTAATTGTAGGTGTTGGTCACTGAGCATGTCATCAACCTCACGATGCAATGTCTACTTTTGGTGTTGCTTCTAAAGTAGGATGTGTCTGTTGAACACTATAAATTATTAGCTGCTGAATATTCTGGTTCAATATCATAGGATTAGAGGATGCTGGAACCCAGAGACTGAGCTACGTATTCAGTGTTATTTTCCAGTCAGATATGATGTAACCCTGCAGTAAAATGAGACTAAACCCTGCGTATAGATCAGATAGGGTAGGCTTTAATATCAGGTTACCATATATTTCCACTGCCTTTTGCAATAAAAGTTACTCAATCAATCAGAGCTTTGGTTTAGCAGCTTAGAAGAACTAATGAGTAATTAGACCAGAGGCCCTGAAATGCACGTGTGTTTTTATAAAGGAAGTGTGCACCAGTTTTGAAGATGTCAAATCAAACTGTTAAATGCACATTGTTAAAGAAAGGAGGCAGAGTAATTCAGACATGCTCGTCACAGCTTGGTAGGCAGCCATCTTGGATGTTGTCGCCATCCTGGCTCTGTGTATGAAGGTTCCTTGTTGACTCATCTGTCTTCAGGACAGACCTGTCCCAGCGCAGCCTTGTAAACCTATGAGTAATGGAGGCCGCGGTTTGTTTTAAGATTGTTCAAGAATGCAACTTTGCGAGTCTTGATAATTAGGAGAAGAAATTAGTTTAAAATGGTGTGG
Organism: Ascaphus truei; assembly: GCF_040206685.1. Lineage (NCBI taxonomy): Eukaryota > Metazoa > Chordata > Amphibia > Anura > Ascaphidae > Ascaphus > Ascaphus truei. Next base: position 27,579,861 of record NC_134496.1, on the reverse strand, counting down.
AGTGCAGGGCGGGCGGGTAAGGGAGATCGCAGATAGAGATGCGCATTGTAGCCTGCATGGGCTTTGCTGCCGGTACGTGGTTTGTTTGGCCTTTGAATCACTCCTTGGAAGTAGGATACGTTACTCTGACGCTGTAACACATCTGGTTTATTAACACACTAAAGGAAAACCTTATCTTTTTTTGTTTCAGATTTAAGGAAGTCAACCAAGAAGCGCAGTGAGTCGCCTCCTGCTGAGCTCCCCAGCCTACGGCGGAGCACACGCCAAAAGACCACGGGCTCCTGTGCTAGTACGAGGTACAGACCTCACCGGGTCTCTGCTGAGCTTGTGTCTGCCTGGGGCTTATTCAGGACAAAACTGAAGGGCATAAAATTCCAGAGCAGGCTAGACACTGACGGGGGTGCCTAAAATGTACACATAACTGCCCCACTCCAGGATGGCTGGAGGAAAGGGTGCATGTACACTTTCTCAGTCCCTAGGCTGCGGCTCCCTCCCCCACCCCCTGTCTGTAGTGTGGTGGCTGGGCCCTCGCTTTGCCCCCTGTTGATAGCATGGTGACTGGACCCTTGCTCTACCCTCTTGTTTTTGCCCACAGTCGGCGAGGCTCTGGCCTGGGCAAGCGAGCAGCAGCTGAAGCTCGCCGACAGGAGAAGATGGCCGATCCTGACACCAACCAGGAGGGTGCTAACTCTTCAGCTGCACGCACAGACGAGGCTGCGCAGGGAGCTGCAGGTACAGAAGGGGGCTGTGCAGGGGGGTTTCAGAGCCGGCAAACAAGGTGGTCTTGTCTCATTGCATAGAACCCCTTGAGTGCAGGAGTTGGCTGCAATGGATTAAAGGGATTGTTTTTGAACTAACACGGTTCAGTGTTTGAGAATTCTAAGGTTTTCTATGTCCCAGATCTCGCTTGAATTGGTCTTAAAGTGATCCAACGCTCAACATGATTTAGTAAATCTTGGTCTGAATATATATATTCTTACCTGGCTTAGGTACTACCCCATAACCACCCCCATAGGCATGCAGCGTGTTCGCCATACAGTGACATTTTCTGCTGAGCAATTTTGAGGTCTCACTAGCTATAACAGTACGCTAGGTAAGAAGCAAAACAAATGATTAGGCAGGTTGTTACATGCCGGAGGTCTTTCACATTATTGCAGGTGCAGCTGAGTAGGGGGGACGGGGCATCTCTGGCAGTGAAGGTGTTGGTCACCCTTGCCTGCTGATACGACAGGGCAGAGATACAGATCAGTCTCCTAATGCGCCCCTCTTTATCTCTCCCCCCTCCCTTTATCTCTCCCCTTCTCCCTTTCTCTCTCCCCTTCTCTCTTCTCCCTCCCCTTCTCTCTTTCTCTCTCCCCCTCCCCTTCTCTCTTTCTCTCTCCCCCTCCCCTTCGCTCTCTCCCCCTCCCCTTCGCTCTCTCCCCCTTCCCTTCGCTCTCTCCCCCTTCCCTTCGCTCTCTCCCCCTCCCCTTCGCTCCCTCCCCTTCGCTCTCTCCCCCTCCACTTCGCTCTCTACCCCTCCCCTTCGCTCTCTACCCCTCCCCTTCTCTCTCTACCCCTCCCCTTCGCTCTCTCCCCGTCTCTCCATCTCTCTCTCTCCCCCTTACCCCATTCCCCTTCTCCCTCTCCCACTATTCTAACCTTCTCCCCCTCCCCCCTTCTCTCTCCCCCTCCCTCTTCTCCCTCCCCCTTCTCTCTCCCCCTCCCTCTTCTCTCTCCCCCTCCCCCCTTCTCTCTCCCCCTCCCCCTTCTCTCTCCCCCTCCCCCTTCTCTCTCCCCCTCCCCCTTCTCTCTCCCCCTCCCCCCTTCTCTCTCCCCCTCCCCCTTCTCTCTCCCCCTCCCCCTTCTCTCTCCCCCTCCCCCTTCTCTCCCCCTCCCCCTTCACTCTCCCCCTTTTGTCTCCCGGTCCCCTTTTCCCTCCCACATTCTCCCCCTCCCCGTCTTCTCTCTGTCCCCTTTTCCCTCCCACCATTCTCCCCCTCCCTGTCTTCTCTCTCCCTCCTCCCCGTCTTCTCTCTGTCCCCTCCCTGTCTTCTTTCTCCCCCCTCCCCATCTTCTTCCCCCCCCCTCCCCATTTTCTTTTTCCCCCCCTCCCCATTTTCTTTCCCCCCCTCCTGTCTTCTTTCTCCCCCCCTCCCCGTCTTCTTTCTCCCCCCCCCCCCGTCTTCTCTCTTCTCCCCCTTCCCCCCATCCCCTTTTTCCTCTCCCACCATTCTCCCCTTCTCCCCCTTCCCCTTCTCCCCCTTCTCTCTCTCCCCCTCCCCCCTTCTCTCTCTCCCCCTCCCCCTTCTCTCTCTCCCCCTCCCCCCTTCTCTCTCTCCCCCTCCCCCCTTCTCTCTCTCCCCCTCCCCCCTTCTCTCTCTCCCCCTCCCCCTTCTCTCTCCCCCTTCCCCTTCTCTCTCCCCCTTCTCTCTCTCCCCCTCCCCCCCCTTCTCTCTCTCCCCCTCCCCCCTTCTCTCTCTCCCCCTCCCCCCCTTCTCTCTCTCCCCCTCCCCCTTCTCTCTCCCCTTCCCCCCCCTCCTCTCTCCCCTTCCCACCTTCTCTCTCCCCCTTCCCACCTTCTCTCTCCCCCTTCCCACCTTCTCTCTCCCCGTCTCCCCTTCTCCCTGTCCCCTTTTCCCTCCCACCATTCTCCCCCTCCCCGTCTTCTCTCTGTCCCCTTTTCCCTCCCACCATTCTCCCCCTCCCCGTCTTCTCTCTCCCCCCACCCCGTCTTCTCTCTCCCCCCACCCGTCTTCTCTCTCCCACCTCCCCGTCTTCTCTCTCCCGCCTCCCCGTCTTCTCTCTCCCCCCTCTCCGTCTTCTCTCTCCCCCCTCCCCGTCTTCTCTCTCCCCCCTCCCCGTCTTCTCTCTCCCCCCTCCCCGTCTTCTCTCTCCCCCCTCCCCGTCTTCTCTCTCCAACTCCCCGTCTTCTCTCTCCCCCTCCCCGTCTTCTCTCTCCCCCTCCCCGTCTTCTCTCTCCCCCTCTCCCCTTCTCTCTCCCCCTCTCCCCTTCTCTCCCCCCCACCCCTTCTCTCTCCCCCCCACCCCTTCTCTCTCCCCCCCACCCCTTCTCTCTCCCCCCCACCCCTTCTCTCTCCCCCCCACCCCTTCTCTCTCCCCCCCACCCCTTCTCTCTCTCCCCCACCCCTTCTCTCTCTCCCCCACCCCCCATCGGTGTCTCCTTTCTCCCCCCTCCTTCTCTCCCCCCCCCTCTTTCTCCTCCCCCTGTCTCCTCTCCCCCCCCCCCCCCCGTTTCGTTCTCTCCTCCCCCCCGGTTCGTTCTCTCCTCCCCCCGTTTCGTTCACTCCTCCCCCCGTTTCGTTCACTCCTCCCCCATGTTTCGTTCTCTCCTCCCCCCGTTTCGTTCTCTCCTCCCCCTCTCTCGTTCTCTCCTCCCCCTCTCTCGTTCTCTCCTCCCCCTCCTCTCTCGTTCTCTCCTCCCCCTCTCGTTCTCTCCTCCCCCCGTCTCGTCCCCATCCCACGTCTCGTCCCCCCCCCCCTCGTTCTCTCTCTCCTCTCCCCCCCCCCCCTCCCTCGTTCTTTCTCCCTCCCCCAGCTTCTAGCTCTGTAGCCGGCGCCGTGGGCATGACCACCTCGGGGGAGAGCGAGAGCGACGACTCTGAAATGGGGAGACTGCAAGGTAACGAGGAGGCGCTTACCTTAAACGCACCCTGATCAGAAACACAAGGCCTGTTAGTGCGTGCTCGGGTCTTCTGAGCCTTTCCTGCGCCAAGGAGCCTTTAGGCAGTAAATTAAATGTGGTGCTAGTAGGCAATGTGGCATAGCGCTACTTATATTTGCACACCCTCAGTGCCACTGCTTTCCTTTACCCTGGGGGAGTGAAGGTGTTTGCATGTGAAATGTAGGGGCAGATTAATCACGGTTGGTGCACCTGATTCTGTTGGCATCATGCTTCCAGGCGCATCTGTTTTGGTAACCCGATGGAGGTGCACGATGCAAAGTGAGCTTATAAAAGGACAGCAAGAGTGGGACATAAAGAAAGTCTTGCATTTCCCTGCATCAATAATCCAAATAATATATTACCCTACAACATCCTTACGCCTTTATATGGCATTTTGCTGGTGCTCAACGCCCAAATATTGGACATCTTGCTTTGAGTACAGAATGTGTATCCTAAAGGCTACTTTTGTAGATTCCTCCTCAAACGATTGGATCCCAGCAGATTTAGGAGTTTGGTTCCCGGATTGGCTCTTCTTGCCTAACCATTTGCACTGCTAATTTCCCACTTATCCATCCGATCAGCCTTCCTGACAGTTGAGAAGCCACCGCAGTTTGTTACAATGGCCGGGGCGCCTTGGATTTCTGAAGTGACGACGTTCAGCCCACTCCCCCATTATTAATTCACCGCGGCCTCCAGCTCAGGATTAGGTTTTAAACACCGAAACCCCTCCGGCTTATTCACAGGCCCCGCAGTTAAACCGTATGTCCCCCTGTCGTCCCTTGGGCTGGGAGCGTCTGGAAAATACCGCGTGACTAAATTTATTTACGTTTCCTTCGTGCTCTTAAACATAGTCTCCCCCCAAAAATAATGAATGAACCGTTCAAACATTGGAGCAAAGCGCTTTAAATCTCATTTTTGAACCATTTCTGTTTGTACAAATCTTTGTATAAATGGATAAATCTCTTTAATAATTTAATATCTTTTAAAAAAGGGGAGCTGCGAGCGTAAATAAAAAAAGGGGGGGGCACTCATGGTTAGTTATTATAAAAAAAATGTAGTGGTACCCTTGTATGTGGTGGTAATCGCTGCTTTGCAGTGCATTGCAGGTTTCTCCGGCAGCTGAGGGGTTAAGCACATGAGAATGATGCACCACCTCGGCAGATGGATATACCAGCAGAGGGATTTCATATTTACTTTCGGGCATACTGTTTGATTATATTAAAATGGACACTTGATATTCTGTTTGATGTTGAGCTCTAAACGTTGGTCTTTGCACTATAATATAGCACTTTAATTGAATGATCTTGTAGGTGATGTGCTAATAAATAGACACCTTGTGAATTATTATACTGTACATATAAAAAAAAAAAGGGGGTCAGACAGTATATCAATCCAAAATCTGAAGATAGATCTCACGGTGCACAGGACTAGCGAACCACCCTCAGAGGTGTACAGTATGTCTCAGCACTCAAGTAACACAAGTAGGCACATGTTTTGTCAGTCATCAATTTCATGTATTTGATCTCGCGTATCACTGAAAGAACAATTTTAAAGAAGACACTGATGTAAAATGACCTTTTGGGTCACTAAGACTGCCAAGTAGTGAAACTTGGCACTACGTACAACAAAGAATTTGGTCAATTTATCCAGCTTGAAAAAAAGATACAGCTTCAAGTGACTATAAGTGAACAGTGAACGAAGCTATGGAATAGTCACGAACAGGGAGAGAGAAAATATCCCTGTGACAGGCAAAAAGTGAACTATATAAAAGAGTAAATAGTCAAAATTGGTATGAAAAAAGCACCATCAAAAGGGAACAGAGATTTGTAGTCTATGGGGCACAATTAAATAGGACGCAAGATTTTTTAAATACATGAAATTTTTGGTTGACAAAGTGTGTGTGTGTGTGTGTGTGTGTGTGTGTGTGTGTGTGTGTGTGTGTGTGTGTGTGTGTGTGTGTGTGTGTGTGTGTGTGTGATATGCAGCAAAGTTTGCTCTCATTTAAAGCTCCTGGAAATGTCAACGCATCTGATAACCAGGTAGTCGGTAACTTATGAGGTCAGTTACTGACTCGCTGCCAGACAGGAAGGTGCCTGGTGGCCTTCTTGAAAGAGGGTGTTACTGGCAATAATTTTTATTTTATTTTTTTAATCCAAAATTATTTGGAAGTGTTGTAAATGACACCAAATGGATTGATCTGGAAGCCAATTTAGGGTAAAGATAGCTAACTGTGATTTAAAAAAAGTTTATCGACTAAAATATCATGCACACTAAATTTGTTTCCTTTTCTTTTTGGTAAGGAACAGTCTTTATTCTACAGGCTCACATGGCGCAATTGTCACACTCCTGAAATGTTAATTTATTTAAAACTTATTTACCCAACCAGAGTTGGAAGAAATTTGCAAAGGGTTTCACTGTTTTTTTTTGTTTTTTTTTAAATGGTTTCCAGAGTTCTTGAGATGTGGAAATAAGTTTGAAGGAAAGAGCAGCCTGGGTCATTATCGCTCTGACATGTTTGCTCGTGTATATTCTCCGTGTATTATTTATTGCATGATGCCCTGTGGAAATACCCAGTCCTACTATCCAGTTGTCACGTTGTCCTCCTTACCCCCGCAGCTCTGCTCGAAGCCCGGGGCCTCCCCCCTCATCTGTTCGGCCCCCTCGGACCTCGCATGTCCCAGCTCTTCCACCGCACAATCGGAAGTGGGGCGAGTAAGTGACCTAGGATGCATTGTCTGACACTCGCAGGGGCAGCTCTGTAACCCTTTCTCTGCCAGTGTGTCCCCCGCTCATTAAATACAGATACCTTGTATCCCTTATACAGCCAGAGCCAACATAGCCGATAATTGAACGATGCTGTTCCACCTATTCCAATATGTTTAATCTTGGTAATTAACCCCCCAAAAAAGTGTGTTGGTAAAAATGGTTGACCGGTTTGCTTCTAACTGTACATTTTAAACGCCTCTTCTAAAAGATGTTTTGTTTTACAGTGAGTTTATCAACTAGAAGAAAAATAGAGAACTGATTTTCCACAGTCCCCACTATAAAATAACTTCAATTATTTCAATATACGTACACTTGCCTGTATAATGTATTAGTTTAGTCATTTAGATGTGTAATATATATTATACGTGTGTGTATTTCTCCAACCTTGTCCCATATGACAGTGCATGACAATGGTGTATTCGGACTGTCACAGCTAGAGGTACGACATAGGTCAGCTTATGTAACAGTGCTGTATAAAGGTGTTCCTTCTCTCCTATTACTTCCTATGTGTGCCCTACCAGCTTGAAGGGGGATCTATCTAGGTTGCAGGGTTGTTTTATACCACCTTTGGTGATTTTTGGCTGGTTACTCATCCACGGGCTGAATTGGGCTGTAATGTCTCAGACCGGGGACTGCCCTAAAGGCCACGGTAGGAGAGCAAAATGCATATAGATTTTATGGTGCATGGTGCAGAAGACGCTCGCCGATCGATCCTGCGTCAATTGATACACAACCCAATGGAAATCTGCATAAAGGAATGCGTTTTTTTTTCTGTGCGGGAATAGACAACAGAAACGCCAGTCTTTGCGTGGTGGTTGTGATAGGAGGCTCACGGCGCTCCCTGGTGAGAAGGCTGAATTTCTATGTTGATGTTTTTCATTTGAAAGCAGGATCAATGTAAGGATTTCTTGTGCCTTTTCCTGTTTTTTTTGTTGGTGCTTTATTTTATATAAGGTTTTACATTCTTCCTGCCTTCCGCTGTGGGGCTGAAGTTGATTTTTTTTATTGAAGATTAATCCACAGGATCTGAAATGTTCTGCAAAACGTAAGCACATTAATTGCCTAAATTATAATGATGGATTGCCTACTGGACCCTCTGCTAAACTATGTCAAATGTGCATTAGGAAAGTAGCCTTGGATGGGACACTCTCTCAAAGGGCCGATTTTTTTTTTTGTTTTCTTCTTTTACAAGGTTTAAATCTCCTGTGGTAGAAAGATTTGTCTGCCAATAATGTAGCAGACTATTTGCTGAAAGACCCAGATACGATCAATCTCTAGAATTAGGTCCGGACTTCTCTGGCAGGGACTCTGATGAAGATGGGACTGGCGCGTGTAATGTTCTTGATGAGTATTCCTCTGAAGAAGGAGTTTTAAGAGAGGAAGAACAGTCGCATATAAATAAAGTAAAAGGCAGAGTAATAAAGGTGAGGCTTTCTACTTGTGGTGTATATGAGGATAAAGAAGAACTTGCCACATATCTTTTTTCTTCTTGGGCATGAAGAAATGATCCAGTTTCCTAAACTAGTCAATTAACAGTGAATGGAGACATACCCAAAAGGACAATATTCTTAAGAGATTCCAGAAGATATATCCATTTCAAAATGAGGAATGCAAGGGAATCACCTGTGTACTTCTATCCCACTAGTAGCTGCCTCATCCTCTACGGATCCAATGGATAAGACAATTGAAAACCTCCTGAAGAAATCCTTTGCAAAAATTGGTTCTGCATAAAAAACAAGTTTATAGCAAGGTTTGTAAACCACGTAGGGGAAAGTTGGAAGTGCGGCGCAACTGCGCATGTCTGAGAGAAGCTCCCGGATATTCGGTTCCAAAAAAACTTTATTGACACACACCAGGGCTACACCAGCATCTCCCCCTCAACGCGTTTCACCCTTACGCAGAGGGCTTCGTCTTGGAGTGGGGAGAAGTGGTGAAAGCCCCTTAAATACCTAAAAGCCCGCGAAAACGGCATTAAAAATTTAACCCCTTCTGTGCTTCTAGCCCAACAGCTCACATCAATGCTATTGAATCTAAGTGTCTGTACATCTTACTTAAGCCATATTCCAAGCATAAACAGTATATTAAATGTATAAACAGACATACCCAATTGCAAAAAAACTGATAATAAGACTGTTTGGCAGCACATTCCAGGTATATAAATACAATAAAATGCTGTTCTCAACACTGCAAAAGATATAAGCTCAACACTTAATTCACATTAAACAAGGTCCTACATTTATAAGTCAATTTATACAGATAGGGGCTTCCTAGTGCTAATTTTAGACACATGTATTAACCCCTGACTTATAGACCAGTGAACGAAGGGAACCACGTACCATGCAGATTAGTTGAATCCGGTTCTTCCAGGCCAAAAAGAAAGATTTATCTCTATTCCCAGAATCGTTGGAGTTCTTTGAGGATGCTTCATGTGATTAGTTAAACTGATCGCCAGGTTATCGGAAGCAGCAGCTAGGAGGGCCCCTATGGCTGAAGCCGCAGGGGAAAGAACGTTCTGGTCCCAATTACTGAGAGGGAGGGCCTGATTCTTGGAGACAGGTCATCTTGGGGCCAGGCTACTTCTCCAAGGAGTACAATGGTGGGTATTGTGGTCCTCAAAACACAGATGAGGCTTTATAAGAAACCAAGTAAGGCTTTATAAGTCCAAAAAAAAAATCTCCGGAGCTGATCCTCTGAGCCAATGGGGTATTACTCCGGCTGGGGTCGCGCGTCAGTGACGTCATCCTCGGCGGCACTGAGGATCAATTAGGTATGTATAAAATGCAAACAGCTCAGTTTCCTTTACACCTTGTCAAAGTGCTTCGGCATGAAACGCGTAGGTGCGTTCATTGTAGTCTCGGTTTGTTTGTTTGTTTTTTGGAAGCTTGCAATAAATAGCTGATTTGTTTAAGCCTGGAGTCTGCCTGGGATATATTCCTCTCGTCGCTGGCTGTGCTCTGTTTGGCACAGTCTCATCTGTACTTCTCCAAGGAGAGATGGGCCAATAACCCATTGTACAGATCAATTTGTACACTAAATAAATCAGAAGGTTGTGCTATAGAATTTCAATAGCCTCCAATGAGATTCCTGCCATCCGGTATTCCAAAGGATCCAAAAAGTGTCTGCTCTACAAGACTGCGTCCACAAATTTCTGCTGGTCAATGTGATCAAAAAAATTCCTGAAAAGCAACATGGATACTCCTCTTCTACTCCAACCTCTATATCTGGCTCCCAATAGAGGAAGGAACTTTTCGTTTGGTATTGGATCTGAAGAACCTATATGGTTGTTTCAAATACACCTTTTCAAAATGAAATCAATGCAGATAACCTATTAATACCATGGAAAGTTTCACCAATCGTTGCACTTTTGTTCACTAATTGAAGCGGTAATCAAAAAAGTAAGAAAATAATCCTAGTGGCTCAGGAGAGCTTGGTACACAGAGCTGATAAAAATGCCCATAGACCATCCATTGCATCTTCCAATAACTCTGGATCTGCTCACTCCAAGTCCTATTACTCATCCAAACATGAAGATGTTATTTATTGACCAAGATGGAGTCTGCGTGACTTTTGGATGAGAAAAGCATGTTGAATAATATATTGTTGGTGCTCAGAAAGGGGGATTTCAGAGGAAGCTGTATCCATTGTCAATAAACTGTCCTTTCTGCAGCATGGATTTCAGAAGGGGCCAAATCAAAATTCATAAGTCCAAGTGCCTGTGCTCTGTGTGTTTTTTTTCTTCTTCAGGAGCCAGTTGCGACAACACAACATACGCAAGTATTTTCAAAAGGAAATGGTTGAATAAGCTTAGGGATAAGGTACCCAGGTTCGACCATTTGGCCATCACTAAAAGTTATAAAATATATATTATTAATTTTACTGCGCTTACCTTGGCTAGAAGAGTTTTCAAGCAAAGCCTTTTGATCATTTGATGCCTCCTGCTTTTATTACACATTACCACACCACAGCATCATCCGCACATTCCGCCCCAAAGAAGTATCGAGTTTCCACATAAATCAAGAATTTGTGGTACCATCTTTCTGCCTCAATCTGGAAATTGACTCTGACAAATGTCCACATACCTTTTTGATGATAGAACAAGTGAAATAAGGAAGTCAAGATGTCTCATCTGTTCAGTTGTCAAAGGATTGTTCATCTTCTAAAGCTACAATAGCCAAATGGAATATGATAATTCAAGGGGTTTACCGAATTCTGAATAAGGCTGCTCCAATTAAACATGAATCCAATTTGACTAGAGCAATGGCAGCGTCCTGGACAGAGAAGCAACGGGCAACTTCAGAGCTGCTGTGCAAAGCAGGCACATGGTCATCACTCTATATGTTTACCAAATATTACAAATTGGATGTGCTGACATCCGTAGAAACTATCTTTGGAAGAAAGAACCCTCCAAACAGTCCTTAAATGATCTCCCAGCTGGTTTTCTTTGGGACTGCTTTAGGAATTGCCCATTGTCATGTACCATCATGGAGGGACACAAGAGACGAGGGATATTATTCTTACTGATGTCATTTCTTGTAGTCCCTCCATGGCAGTGCATGCTCGGCTCCCGTCCCCTTTGCAATCATCATTTTTATTTATTTATTTTTTACATTTATTTCTTCTGTTCAATTTCGTACATTTTTTTTTTTTTTTTTTTAAAGTTAAAAACTATATATATAACCAAAAAAAAAACCCTGGGCTGGACATAGGAGCACCTTTTTATACTGCACTTTTACCTCCAGCTAGGAGTGGCCTAATTACCCCACGGTCATGCACTGTCATCAAGGGACTACGAGAAATACAATTATCGGTAAGCAACATTTTCCGTGTGTATACCAAATTATTTATAATACAATTGTATCTAAAATGGCAGAGGATGCTTTTGTTGGTATAAAGTAAAACTGACCCACGCTGCGTTGAGGGCCTCTCGGACTGTGATGGTTAGCTGACCATCAGGTGGACGCCTGGACACGGTTTGCTGCTCTGTTTGTAACCGTGGCTCATCCCTAACTCCAGGTTCCAAGGCCCAGCAGCTCCTGCAGGGGCTACAGGCCACGGACGAGAGTCAGCAGCTTCAGGCTGTCATTGAGATGTGTCAGCTGCTGGTGATGGGGAACGAAGAGACTTTGGGAGGGTTCCCAGTGAAGAGTGTCGTACCAGCCCTGGTAAGGAAGCAATATCCACCTCAATTATTTTTCCTAGCTATTTTTGTACTACATTTTATTAAGGCCCAAAGCCTGCATTTGTGCCCACATGGCAATCTGTGCTGTATATTCTCACTTGCTTCACCCTGTATAACCGGTCTCTCCTTCAGTTTTTATTGGGTTCTGTGATGGTGCAAAGCCACTTCATGGGATCCACAGGAGCCGGTCAGATCGCACCACTATACGGTTAAATGTGCCGGGATACATGGGAATGTAATGTGTTGTAAACTCTCGTTTCAGATAACACTGTTGCAGATGGAGCACAATTTTGACATTGTAAGTGTGTTTATTGCATAGAAATGCTGCTTTAGTGTCTGTCCCATGCACGACTAATTTAATGAATGACGGTGATACATTGATTGAATTTTGGTGATTGCTCCTTTTGTAAATAATATTTAAAAATAAAATAAATATATATATATATTTTAAGTTTGCCCTAAAAATGTTTGTAAATAGACTGCATTTTAGGGTGCAGTTTGCTGCCCGTAGCTCTGCCTCAGCTCTTCCTTACCTTCTAAGGTAAGATAAGATTTACTCTATTGTAGGCCCTTTTGGGTTAAAAGGGTCATACATAAAATAGTGTTTGCCTGGTATAGCACTCCCTGATTAAATAATTATTGCTTCTATAGCGCTCATCGTATGCGGCTCTGTACATAGATTGGAAGCTCTTCAGGGCAGCGATCGCCCTGTGCTTCAGGCACCAAAGTTAAAGTGACTTGCCCAAGGTCACGAGAGTGGCCATCGGGATTTGGACAGTTTATCCACTTCAAAGGAAGTGACATTACTGAACTACTGTTTTAGTCGAAGGTCCTCTTTGGTCCTTTTGTTACAAGAACAGCGGTTTTGATCTCATGTTCTTGGTGTCCTAGATGAACCATGCGTGTCGAGCCTTAACCTACATGATGGAAGCACTTCCACGCTCCTCTGCTGTGGTGGTAGATGCCATCCCAGTGTTTCTGGAGAAGGTAAGATGCTGGCAGAAACTCCTTGGTAAGGCTTGGGAGCCATCCATCACCATGATGGGAAGATTGAGGGATCCTGGCACTTGCTTGAAACTCTTGTGTGTCTGTCCTAGCTGCAGGTCATTCAGTGCATCGATGTGGCGGAACAGGCCCTCACTGCTCTGGAAATGTTGTCACGCAGGCACAGCAAAGCCATTCTGCAGGCCGTAAGTAAAACACCGACCACACCACTTGAGACGTTGAGGCAGGTTTGCCGAGTGGGGACAAGTGTCCAAGGCTCCGGGAGTGGTGGGAGCCTGCCGGCCGATGCTGGAGGTTGGGCACACCCCGAAGTCTAGCACAACTAGTGATCACCCAGCCAGCCCCTTCCTATGTTTGGCCCATGTGGAACTCTCACCCGGTGGCCATGGTTGTAAGGCTAAGATGCTGTACGGGTTGCCCCATCTTTTTTTTCCCCCCCTAGCTGTTTTTTATTTTAAGTTGTATGCAAAAAGGCCTGCTGTAGCGTATCCACGTGGCATCCCCGGCTGTTTATTCTGTCTTGCTTCAACCTATATAACCAGAGTCTTAGTTTCCATAGGATTCAACTACAGTGCAGATTGTCTCCCCGTGTGCGAGTTTCTGATTTGGCTATCCTTTTGCAGGGAGGACTTGCCGACTGTCTCTTATACCTGGAATTCTTCAGCATTAATGCTCAAAGAAATGCATTAGCCATAGCAGCCAACTGCTGCCAGAGCATCAGCCCGGACGAGTTTCACTTTGTTGCAGATTCTCTGCCCTTGCTGACACAGCGGTTAACCCACCAGGTGAGCATCTACGTTTACCTTCTCAGAGACAGTCACTCCGTTCCCAGAACCTCAAAACACCTATTGTAACAGGACCATCTCGCCGACTGCTTTGTACAGTGTGTGGTTCACATGGACGTAATGTCCCTTGTCATTGTGTAAAAGCACTAACTTCCTAACAGACCCAACTTCAAAAAGTCAGTCACGAAGTTGGTCAAAAATAAATATTTTTATTAAAATAACTTATCAGTATAAGTAACACCTCAGAAATATTCAATTCCCCTTTACTAACCCTCTTTTTTTTAAAGGTGTGGCTGTTCTCCTGAACTGCACTATTGTCAGCTCCCAGGACCCCATGTTTCCTGAGATACTGGTGAAGTTACCAGCATCCCAGGACCCCATGTTTCCTGAGATACTGGTGAAGTTACCAGCATTACTAGTTTTTAAAGGGGATTTAACTGACTGTTCCAATAGGAAGCTGCACCCGAGGTTGCGGCTTCCTATTAGCCAGAGATTTGGCAGCCATTTTGTTTGCCTGGAGGGAGATTTAGACCTGGTAACTTCACCGGTAACTATCTCGGGAACTAGGAAGTTGTGATTCCGTTCTGGGGCACACGCCACATTTTGTTTTAGAAAATAAATTGGGGGGGGGGGGGTTGTCAAACAAAAGTAAGATAGGAGGATAAAATGAGAAAGCAACGTGAAGACTTATCACCATAGTGCCTGCAAGATCCTTGGGGAGGCCTTCATCCAGCAGTGGCTCGACAAGGGCGGAAGAGGACTATGCGATAGTGTGCATACCTCATTTTTAGGCAGGTTATTAAAAAAATGTATTGGTGGAAGTGGGGTCTTCATACTTCATCTTGCAATGCATTAGTGTCCGATTTTGTGCTTGTGAGCCATGTTGTGAGTCAGGCCTCAGGATACAATGCCATATTACTTTGTGGTTAGCTCCGTTTCTTCTTCCACAGGATAAGAAGTCTGTGGAAAGCACTTGTCTCTGTTTCGCACGCCTGGTGGATAACTTTCAGCATGAAGAGGTAATAACTTGCCCATTTAAAAGCATTTGGACGTTTGAGCTAGCCACATTTTAACAGGACTTGTCCACTAAAAGCTCACCCCTTAGCTGTTCTGCAGTGTCTGCCAGCCAAAGGCTTATGGTGGCCATTTTTATCTTTTCCTGTTAATTTTCAGTGTTACTTTGAGGAAATCTACTTGTGACTTTATTTATATATTTTATTTTGCCCAACCGTAGGCCTGCGTGATTAAATGGTGAACTCTTTTGCTGTTTCTATGGCCTTCCCTGTACATCATGGCGGCTGTCACACCGGTGGCCTTTTATGACATATATGGTGTTTCATGCTACTGTTGGCACGTTTTGTAGGGGGAGCGCGCGTTCTGTTTCAGTGAACTCAAGTGGAGCCCCCTTCACTTCCGTTCACGGCTCTCGGAGCTAGATACGTCCGCTTGAACCCTGCCCCAAGCAATCATGTCACAAACGCGGTAGTGCTGATGGCCTTCCAGGAGCAAAAATATATTTAGAAAAAGTTATATACAATTGTAGGGGCAAAGTTCATCCAACTGCGATAGTGCCGATTGGGGGTGCCCCAATCGGCACTATCCCGACGGGCACTATTGCAGTTAATAACCCCTCCCGCACACAGCGCGAAGTTGTGCATAATTTTCCAAATTTTGCAATCATTTATAACATCTGTCCTATGTATATTTTAATTACTTTAAGTTCCAAGGGACTTGTGTGAAAAATTGCACTTGGCTACTTGGGCAACTGGTAGGAAGTTCACAGCAGCAGAGAATCCAAGGGCCACATTGAAGGTCTCCCGCGGCGCCAGTTGATGGGGTCTCCTCTATACCGCTCTGTGCGTATTGCTTCCATGTAACGTCTGCACCCTTCATTTACACACAGAACCTCTTGCAGCAGGTGGCTTCCCGTGACCTGCTAACAAACATCCAGCAGCTTCTGGTGGTGACGCCTCCCATCCTGAGCTCGGGAATGTTCATCATGGTGGTGCGCATGTTCTCCCTGATGTGTTCCAACTGCCCCACGCTGGCCGTGCAGCTCATGAAGCAGAGTACGTCGGGACTCCTCCCTCCTTAACGCTAGCCGCTCTGGCCTCGCCTGAGCTTCTGTCTTCTGTGTCTTCCCTAATCTGAAGTAGTCTGTGCGCTCTGCATGAGGAGCTGTATACTCTTAAGATTGTCTTTCTCACTCCCCTCTCTCTTTATCCTTATTATTCGCACTCTCCGCTTGTTGTCGTCCCCCTTTCTCCCCCCCCCCACTCTATGTATATCTCCCCCCCACTCTATGTATATCTCCCCCCCCCCCCCCCTCTATGTATATCTCTCCCCCCCCGTCTCTGTGGGGCTTATTCTAGTAGCTCCACAGTTGTCTTTCCCAAACCTCATGTTCACAAGAAGTGGAATGAAATGTGAGGGGGGAAAAAACAGTGTTTTCTATTGCAAATAACTTGTGAACCGCCTCTAAAAAAAAACACAAATTGACAAACCGCCCGGTTTGTACGTGCTTTAGAAGTGGAAAGACCAGAGGTGGTGCTAAATTCATCCCCAGTCTAATTTATGGGTTTGCTCTTAGCCAAACCCATATTTCAGGCTCTGGGTGTAACTTGCAATACCAATCTCGCCACCATTTAGATGATGTTAAAAAAACACAAAGCAAGTTTTTAGAAGCGGTTTGCATAACAGCTACTAGGATAGCAGTTGTGGGCAAAAAAACGGGCGTTTGAGAGGCTTTTTTTTCAGACCTATCGGGTAGTCAGAATGAGAGTGAAACCTCTTCTAACGCCGATTAGATGTGGTTTGGTTATATGACAAGGGCTTGCAGAATAGCAAAGCATGCCTCTCCCCCACTCACTCTCCCCCCCCACTCACTCTCCCCCCCCACTCACTCTCCCCCCCCCACACTCACTCTTCCCCCCCACTCACTCTTCCCCCCCTCTCACTCTTCCCCCCCACTCACTCTTCCCCCCCTCTCACTCTTCCCCCCCTCTCACTCTTCCCCCCCTCTCACTCTTCCCCCCCACTCACTCTTCCCCCCCACTCACTCTTCCCCCCCACTCACTCTTCCCCCCCCATTTACTTTCCCCCTCCCCCACTCTCTCTCTTCCCCCACTCTCTCTCCTCCCCCCCGCCCCACTCTCTTTTCCGCCCCGCACTCTCTCCCCCCGCCCCCCACTCTCTCCCTCCCTGCCTCACTAAGAATTTAAGCTGGGGGTGGGGAGGGGGCACCGATCATGAAGGGTCCCACAACAGAGGGGAGCTGGGCCTGCGGATGCAATGTGAAGTTGGGCCTGATTTCCGGCTGAGCTGAACTCCCGGCATCGGATGACCACATGCACGTGTTTGGCGAGAGATGGGCCGCAGCTAAAAAGCTAGGGCCCCTCAGCACATGGAGGCCCCGGCCGCTTCACCCCGAAGTTGGGCCTGGCTTTTGGCCGGACCAAACGTTAAGAATTGGCTTGCCGGGCCCAGGACAATTGTCCCGGCTCTACCCCCGTGGGCCCTGAATGATAGGCCAGATATGGTCACTTACATCCTGAGCTGAATTGTTACTGACTGCTCATTACACCACACTTTTCGCTGGACCTTACGGCACCCGCCCTCATTCGGCCACCATTAGACACTGCCTGTAATTCATATGTTCTTATGAGGCCAAACTGGTGTGTATTTTTGTCAATGAAACTACTAAAATATAAAACACTTGTTGCTTGGGAACCTGGGAGACACGGAGGTCGGGGACCGCAGATCAGCTCTGAGGGTCCCTATGCTTTGGGGAAGGATTTGTGCTCTAGCGGGTCAATCTCTTCAGTACAATTTGAAAAGGGTGAGGGGGGGGGGGGGTTCAAAATCAACACCCCACTTAAAGTAGGTTTTTTTTTTTAACTTGTATCTGGAGTAAATGTAATTTAATTTATGTTCCATAATTGCTTTGCAAGCAAAGAACAATTTACCTGGTGCTTTGGGCACTGACAAATCAGTCTGATCACCTAAGACATTAGCTAAAGATTGTGAAACATTTTTGTGCTATGGAAATATTAAGGTTGAAAAGTTTTCAAATGACTTCTACATTCCCGTTTCTTTAAAAAAAAACAAAAAAAGTAAGTGTCTGCTCCACTTAACCCATTAAACGTTACTTTGTTGAGGTCACTTTGGTCTCAGGAGGAGACCCCTCTTTACCAAGCGTTCTTGTTTTTAGACATTGCAGAGACCCTGCATTTCCTCCTGTGCGGAGCCTCGAATGGGAGCTGCCTGGAGCAAATTGACCTGGTCCCACGTAGCCCCCAGGAGCTGTACGAGCTGACCTCCCTTATATGGTAGGTTTAGGAGACGGCAGGCTGCCCATGCTGCCGTGTGTGCACAAATGGAATTTTCCACTCGTCCTGGGGTGTCCGTCATGGGAGCGCAAAGTGAATTTATTCAACATGAGTCAAGTTTCAATGGAGGTGCAAGTTTTAACACATTCTCTGTCAGAGAGGGCAGCCAAGGTGTGTGAGATCTACCATTCCCATTATTCGATGGTGCAGAAGAGGTTCATTTAATAGGAAGACTTGGAATATGCAAAATATAGACACAACAGAACAGGGATGTGTATCTATATGACTGTGTCTCTACACACACACACGCTCACTAACCTACAGTACATAAGGTGTGCTTTCCTGATGCTTGTTGTAGATAAACATAAATACATGTACTTTACCTAACCCTTGTGGCTCAGTTTTAGTCCCCTAGATAAGCTTAGTTATAGATAGTGTAACTTTGCCGATGCTTGCCCCGTTTCAGTGAGCTCATGCCGATGCTTGTCCCGTTTCAGTGAGCTCATGCCGTGCTTGTCCCGTTTCAGTGAGCTCATGCCGATGCTTGTCCCGTTTCAGTGAGCTCATGCCGATGCTTGTCCTGTTTCAGTGAGCTCATGCCGATGCTTGTCCCGTTTCAGTGAGCTCATGCCGTGCTTGCCCAAGGAAGGAATATTTGCCGTTGATACAATGTTAAAGAAGGGAAATGCCCAAAACACGGACGGTGCGATATGGCAGTGGCGAGATGACCGCGGGCTCTGGCACCCATACAGCCGAATCGACAGCCGCATCATCGAGGTAGTAGTTTTCGCTTACAGTTTACACGTCTGCATTTAGTCATGGCCGTGAAAGGCTTCATACATCTGTCTCAATGGAGACGCTACTATTACTAATATATACACGTCTGTGTGTAACATATAGATGTTATGGTATGCTACCGGTATGTAGTGTGTGTGTATAGATATATTTTTATATATATATATATATATATATATATGGATTAGTACTGTGTGTGTGTAGATTATATAGTGTGTATAATATATATTTACCCAGAGTGCTCTTCACCTTTATATTCACCCGTTGGCTTACTGTAAATGGTGTAGTTTGTCTTTAACTCTGTGTGTGTACATATTTCTCTGTGTATATCTAAATATTATTATGCTTATATGTATGTGATCTTATCAATCATTGTAAAAAAGTAGCCTGATCTTAGCATCTGCATAGACATTTAGCATTATTTATACATTACATTTTAGGCGATGTGTTGTCCTCTGTGGGTGCTGATTAGCTGAACTTTCGCGTTTTAACCCCGTCCATGCCAGAGATCTGTACTATGGTATTTCGGCCCTTTTACCCTATAATGATCAGTTTCTCCCTTCACCCTAGAGCGGCCTAACTCCCGTTCAAATGAATGGCAGTGACGATGTGCCAACGCTGGGCACCCTTTAGTGCATATGGGCTTGTGTACTAAAAGATGCATGGCGCGGTTACTGCCATATACATGGTAGGATGTTGTGTTGCATAATGCTGAATGTGTTGTGCAGCTAAGGCTGCGTCCATACAGCCTTCGCCCGCGCAGAGGCGTGCGCGTCCGTGACACCACCTGCGTGAAGCGGGTGCATTTTTTGGACATGCTAGACGCGCCGTCGGGGGGACGTCTAGGGGGGCATGTCTGTGACGTCACGGAGCTGGTTTGCCTTCACTGGGCGAACCACTAACGTGACCTGCCCATCGCGCCGAGAAATCCGTTTCTACTGATTCTTTGCGCAACGCACGTCCCTACTGCTGTCGCCCGCGCGGTCTATGGGCGCGATCAATGGCATAAGGCAATGTGATCGTGCTGCGCGGTCTTCGGTAGCATGCACTGCGCCTGAGAGATGACTTGGTGGAGCAGTTACGATATCTTTTAGTGGGTGTGACTGGCTTAGAAATGCTGCATGGTATTTTTTTCTCCCCATTGAAAATATTCTGTGAATATAAAAATGTTCTGTAATCTTTAATAACACCCTGTAGTTGCTTGTAAAAAAGGGCATTCGGCATTGGTATTTGGCAAATTTCAAGTGTCTAAAAGGACAGTATTATTTCTTGGGTTTTTTTTTGTTTGTTTTTTTTTTTTTTTTTTTTTTTTTTTTATCTTCCACATTTTTTTTGCAAAAGGTGTGGTCGTTCCACGGAAATTGGGTGAAATGGGGATTTCTACTTCTTCATGACTTGTTCAGGTTCTTGATGTATCTGATAGTTTGACACCCGTTTCTATTGTTGAGCACAAATTCTTGGCACAACAGAACATTTCCACGTGCAGTCTGTTGAAACTTTTTTCTTTCCTTATCTTAATATTGCTAATATATATATATATAATATATAGTCTGCTCTTTTTTTCAAAGCTTCGTGCAATTAACCAGATCAAGAATGGCCAACAACGGTCCTCAAGCCACCAATACGTCGGGTTTTAAGGATATCCCTGCTTCAGCACAGGCGGCTCAAAGACTGAATTGAAGACTGAGCCACCTATGCTGAAGCAGGGAAATCCTTAAAACTAATCTGTTGGTGGCCCTTGAGGGCTGATTGACCACCCCTGAACTAGATAATCCCAGGCATAACACAATTAAAATCCTTTTTGGCACGAAGGACAAAAATAAGTATACATCCCGTTTTCTGACGGCCCAGAGAGGACAAAACACAGCCTAACATTCTGCGTGACAAAATCTTGTGTTTCTATTCAAGGATTATCTCTCTGTTTTATATCTGTGTTCTCAGGCAGCCCATCAGGTTGGTGAGGATGAGATAAGTTTGTCTACACTGGGGCGTGTTTATACTATTGATTTTAATTCTATGCAGCAAATCAACGAGGATACGGGAACAGCACGTGCCATTCAGAGAAAACCTAACCCTTTAGCCAATGCTAACACTAGTAAGTATCCGGGGACGGCGTCAAGCTTGTGATTTGCTCTGACTGCTCCATGTTTGTGACTTGAATCATATGCTAGTTTTGCTATATTTGGCCTTTTTTATATCCCCTGTGCCATCATGTAAAGAAGAAAAAAGAAAAGCATTTGTTTTAGACAACTTGTATTTACAAGGATTTTTTTTTTATCACTCCTCTTGAATTAATTGTTTTAAGAAAATATTGAAATATCTGGGGTGTAATAAAGATGCCAGCTGTTGGAATTTGTCTTAAGTACTGTAACGCTTCTGTCCTGATATCTGTGACGTGACCATTTCTGCTCACTATTTCCCCTCCCATATATGTATGCTCTATTCTCTTCTATATTGAGCTTTTTCATTGCTACTCTTGAGTCTAAATTTCCATTATGAAAAGAAAAAAAAGAAATGTAACTGAATGTATTCTATTACGTTTCATCATGTGCTGCCCTGCAAAGCGCGGGCCCCTCTCTGGCAGCGGGGGGGTTTATATCATTAAGAAAGGTGTGGTTCCCCCTATTGTTTCTTTTCCCCTTCTGGGGTGGAAAGCAGGGGGTCTCCGGAGCCACGTTAATTTCAGCTTTGGGGACCCCCTGCTTCACGAGATACTTGCCTCAGAGTGTGCCCCCTGTATGTACTATCCCTGACTAGGTAAACAATAGGGAGGTTTAAATCTCCCAGGGCACAGGAGCCAGTAGGAAGCCGCAACGGCATCTGTTGCAGGTTCCTGTTGTGTTGCAGGAGATTTAAGAACCATGAAGTAACCGGCAGCACCTATGGGAGCTAAGTACCCCCGGAAGCTGGGGGTCCCAGTAGCGGAGATTAATCTCCAGAGACCCGCTGCTTAATACAGATTTTAAAGAAAGGGGGAAATGCTTGGAATGCAGCTTCGAACCGCAAGCGAGGCGATTATCTGTGTGGCCGCTACACTGGAAAGTTCAAACTACAGCATCTCGCCCCCGCCCCTGTTTTGCAGTACAAGCTGCACAGGGGACACCATCCCGACGTAAACAGAGCCTGCTGTCTTTTCATCTCCCCCTTTTTGTTTTTTTGCAGGCGGCCATTCTGAGTTAAAAAGAGACGACGCACGGGCCCAGCTGATGAAAGAAGACCCAGAGCTGGCCAAGTCTTTTATTAAGACCTTGTTCGGCGTGCTTTATGAAGTGTACAGCTCCTCTGCAGGGCCCGCCGTCAGACACAAGTGCCTTAGAGCAATCCTTAGGATAATTTATTTTGCGGACGCCGAGCTCCTGAAAGATGTGTTAAAGAACCACTCCGTGTCCAGGTTGGTGCCTTCACATACCAGACACGTTTTACTAAATAACTAATCGGTATAACTGGCTTACCTAAAAAGATGCAAGTCTGTTTTATTTCACACTTTTTCGGCTCTAATTTTATCTGGTAATTAATGTTCAACCTTTTATCCGTTTGGTGAGTGATCTGCAGAATTGTTGAGCAGAAAGTTAGAGCATAAAGTCTGACTCAATGTACTCAATGTGTATATAGTTTAGTCTTATCATGCAAGCAAGAGATTATGTAAAGACTGTAAAATGCTGCCGGTCATTTGGTTACTATGAGACGAGTTTAACAGCCGTATTTTAAAATACTTTTTTTAGTTAAGTGTAACGGGTATTTATCCCATTAAACACGACCCTGTCATTGTCCCTTTGTTCCAAGGAGGTATCAACCCTTTCATGTGCGTGAGTAGTTGCATTGGTCTGTTTCTCCTCATGGCAGTAATAACATTTAGATACAAGGCACCAACATATTCAGTAGTGCAGTACTATAGGGATAGTTTCATTCAAATTGCACTTGTTGACACTTTCCCATTGACTTGCAGTCAGGTGAGCAATGCGATTATATGACTTGTTTTTGTAAATCATTTTACATCTGAGTTGTAGTATTCTATAGGCACATGTGGCTCTCTAAAGCTAAAGGCGCTGTCCTGGTTACTGTAGCTTAACAATCCCATTTTTATTTATTCATGTTAAACATTTAAATGTCCTTTTTTTAAATAATAGTTTGTAAATGAGCTTTGTTCTTAACGGGGATTCCCTCACTCGTTTCTCATGCTGCCGTCACCCTGGAGATGGTCTTCGTGGCTGGCATGTCTTCCAGGGGAAATGTTGTGTTTTTATTTTATATTGTATATCAGAAGTTCTGAGTACATCGATTATATATTTATAGTTTGTTTTTAAATATAAAATACACAACGGATGATATAGATTATATATGTATATATATTATATATATATATATATATATAGATTATATATATATATATATATATATATATTATATGATTTGATTTTTTATATATATAATCTACCAGCAGTGGTTATTTATGTGGCTTCACCATTTTAAATGCAACCCGCAAATATTAGGACCTGTTGATGTGCAGGAGAGACGTGACACCAGGTTAAATGTTAAATGGGGCAATGACAGCCCTGAGAAATCCATTCGTGTTTGTCAGACGATGAGCACAATTGTTTGGCAGTAAAACGGTGGTGTTGATTTCTCTCCTAGTCACATTGCATCCATGCTGTCCAGTCAGGATCTGAAAATAGTGGTTGGTGCTCTTCAAATGGCAGAGATTTTAATGCAGAAGTTACCTGACATATTCAGCGTGTACTTCAGACGAGAAGGTAACTTTGTGTGTATTCGCTTACACCGCGTGTCATGTTAAAGATGCATGTTCTGTACTGTGACTTAATGTATCCCATATGTATAATCCTCTCCACCTTGTATTCGATGAGGGAAATCAAAATGGATTGCCGTGATAAGTGTAGATTAGCTCTGTTTGTTTGTGTGTGTGTGTGTGTGTGTGCGTGTGTGTGTGTGTACGTGTACTGACCCAGTGAGCCAAGTTATTTAAAAGCTTCAAGTTTGTATACTATTGTTAAAATGCTTTTGCATGCAGTAAGAATGTATATATATTCGTTTATCCAGAGGGAAGGCTTACATTAGCAGAAACCTCACGCGTGTTTCACTCCAACAGTAGTATTAATGATCAGTGTGTGTGTGTAATATACGTGTTCTGTGTATGTAGATGGTTTCCTTTAACGTGTGTTTTGTATATGTAATAAATATACATGTGCTATATGCGTACATAGCGTGCGTTTGCTGTAACGTGTGTTCCTCCTCCTGTCCTCCCAGGTGTGATGCACCAGGTGAAGAATCTGGCGGAATCGGAGACCCTGTTGACGAACCCACCAAAGATTTGCACCAACGGCTCCAATTCTCTGGGAAGCACAACCTCCATAAGTTCTGGAACCGGCACCGCAGCTGGCAATGCAGCAGCTGAGCTGGGCTCCCCCAGCCTACAGCACAGGGATGACTCCCTGGACCTTAGTCCACAAGGGTGAGAGACTCAGGAGGTGTGTGTGTGTGTGTGTGTGTGTGTGTGTGTGTGTGTGTGTGTGTGTGTGTGTGTGTGTGTGTGTGTGTGTGTGTGTACAGGGTTTTACTTTGCAGTGTTTGAATTTCAATGTTCAAATTCAATGTGTCTATTATGTCAAGTTAGGAAATGTACATGTCGTGTATAGACTCATTTATATTAATGTGCTTGTTCTCTGCTTATAGCCGGCTGAGCGATGTCCTGAAGAGGAAGCGACTGCCGAAACGTGGGCCTAGGAGGCCAAAGTATTCTCCCCCTCGAGATGAAGACAAAGTAGACAATCAAGGTGAGAGGCTAGAGCAAGATTAGCAGGAAGGCGGTGTTAGGATCAGGACCCTAAACCCACCCACACACTTTGAAAAGGCCAAGAACACCCGTGTAATTGGCTCTCACACTGGGTCCTCGGGCCTTTCCTCTCAGCCCTGGCAACACTATGAGCCTAGGCATATGTCGTTGCTTTCTACGTGCTGCTTCCTTTACTAAACCTCAGCCGTATCCATTCACCCCAACACTGCCTGACCCGTTTGACTATGGACGGGAAAAGAGGGCAGTAGCATGTAGTCATTGTCCTGGGTTGTTTTTTTTTTTGAGCCCCAATGAATCTCCCCAGTGGGCCAAAACGTTAGTTTGTGAATGCTTTGAGTGCACAGTGTACACAGTGTGTTTTGGGGGGTGGGGGGGGGGGGGGGTTTCCTACCAAATAAATTGGTCACTAATTGAATGTGCCCTTTCATTGGAATAATCCTTTATCCAACATATTGGACATTCTAGAAATGGAAATACATGTCATCTTTATACTTCTTGCTCTCTCTTCCTCAGTATTGCGTGATTAATTTAGACGCGAGAGGCTTAAAAGGATCTCCGATTATAATTTTTGTTTATATTTATTGTTCCTGTATTTAAAATCCACGGGGGGTTTTATTTTTTGTCTCCTCCCGTTCAGCTAAAAGCCCAACAACCACGCAGTCCCCCAAATCCTCATTCCTGGCCAGCTTGAATCCGAAGACCTGGGGCAGGCTTAGCACACAGTCCAACAGCAACAACATAGAACCGGCACGCACTGCGGGAGTCAGCGGCCTGGCCAGGACGGCGTCCAAGGAGACCATCTCAAACAACAGGTAATCCCACCGGAGCCCCGTGGTCTGCATGCCTTCATTGCAGGGGGGCGTCAAGGGGCAGTCAGCTCTTGGCTGCGGCATGTGTAATAAATGTAAGTGTAGGTGATTACCATGTTTTTAGTTAATCGGGCAAGTAGGTGTGTTTTTTTTTTAATACTTTCTGTTTTAAAACTTTTCTGCAAAAGGCTTAATGTAGGGGGAGACGAATGGAAGTGGTGTTTTTAATTGAAAAGCTGAAAGGATCCCCAAAAAACAAACGGTATATTATTATGCCTGTATAAATCACTCGACGAGGGCGTCAACCTAAACCATAGGAAAGAAAATAGGCACCAAAATGGTTTTAAATAACTGTATTTCGCATGAAAAAAATGGACCGACGTTTTGGTCTGCTTATGGCACTACAAGGTTGGTCGATGGTAAATGTAGTTATTTAAAACCATTTCTGTGCCGGTTTTCTTTTGAATAGGTGGACATGTAGATGATAAGTAATCATTAGATATGTAGACGTATCTCTTATATTATTATTTTTTTTTTAATGCCGCAATCCCCTTCCAGAAGCAAATGTATGTTTAAGTCACACCGCAATCAGTTTTTACACATTTAAATGTAGCTATTTTTTCTGCCAGCGCACCAGTGGATGAAAAGTCCTAACCGAATGCTTTCTCTTGTCATCTTTCCACAGAGAGAAAATAAGAGGTTGGATAAAGGAACAAGCTCACAAATTTGTGGAGCGATATTTTAGCTCTCAGAACATGGACGGGAGTAACCCAGCACTTAACGTGTTACAGAGGCTCTGCACGGCCACTGAACAGCTCAACCTCCAGGTACGCAATTCCACATGCCCACATCTTGCGATCCCGCTGTGTTACACACACCTGGGGGAGTCTGTGTTGTAACTCGTCCCACTGTGGGATTCGGTCCAGCTGTGATCTCCACAGTCCTGTTTCCCATACAGATTCATGAATCATAAAGCGGAATTCACCGGGGTTACAGTTGGAAAACCAGAGCTGATCATTCTCCATTTAAACATTAATCATTCTGATCTCCTCTCCCCCAATTCTCCATCCCCTCTTACCACTCTGACTCACACCTCCGCTCCCCAGCCACCAACACACATTGGTTAAATGACTTAATCTTCTCCAAAAACAGCGTTTAATCCTTACATTTCAAATGGCACCCAGGACCTGCAGTATTTTCTGACCACTTTATAGACCAAATTCACCTTTCTAATGATTGGTCAGTCACCTTGTCTTCCTTATGCCTCATTTGTTTATTTTGTTCCTCCTCTCCTCTTTCGCCCCCTCCCCCCGCAGGTGGATGGTGGCGTTGAGTGCCTTGTAGAAATCTGTAGCATAGTCTCGGAGTCTGACGTCTCATCGTTTGAAATCCAGCACAGCGGGTTTGTGAAGCAGCTGCTTCTGTACCTGACGTCCAAAAGCGAGAAGGACATAGTCAGCCGCGACATTCGGCTGAAAAGATTCCTTCACGTCTTCTTTGACTCCCCTGTAAGTTTCCTGCTACGCGATACTTCATATGACCCGAGGGGTTTATGCTTGTATTGTGGTCTTGGAGACCTGCAACATTTTTGTGACTCCTCCCAATTGGCCTCAAGCATCTTCGTACACGTGAGGCTTCCTCCGCAGGAACACCCACTTGCACCCCCAGCTGTTGCGTAATCACTCTGCTCTCATAGGTTGCACCCAATAAAACGCAAGGCATTGTGGTGCGCGTCTTGGGAGAGCAGAATGGTGACTGCCGGCTACATCTGCCCCACACCCCCACCGCGATACAACTCTGTATGAACATGTACAGATGTGATGCAGCCCTTCCACTATTTATACACAGAAATCCTATGGCCAGTAAATAGTACGGCGAGGTGTTCTGTATCATTGTGATATAACGAACTGAGTCTGCAGCCAAATGAAAGCGGCGTTAAAGTTACATCTGTACCAGGAGACTCTCCCGGCGTTGAGGATTTGGAGGCTGTATTAGGAACCAGAGGCCCTAAATTAGGCTAATACGGATCTGGAAATGAATCTATGCGCACAGATTACCGTGTGCAGTGCTGTGTTACTGGCTCTTGACATGGTTAAATGCTAAATTCGCAGTTCAGCAAAATAAAAAATAAAAAGGTCGGGGAATCTAATTTGGTTATCCTAAATAATTAGGGAGGTTAAGTAGCTGACCTGCACAGCGTGATATTCTTGGTAGAGAGAGCACGGTGCGGATTAATGTTAATGACCCTGCCCATAAAGTGAGGACCTGTTTCGGATCCCAGTGGCTGCAAATGATGTCCTGGGAGTGAAATGAGTTGCCTCTGTGCCGTGCGGAAGATAAATACTGAGCTATATAATGTTACATGTGTACTAATCCTAAACATTTGCCCGCCAGCTTCCAGGAGACCTGCACCCCGGGAGACTGGAGCCGATGGAGAACGGGCACTTACTGGCGCTTGTGCACAAGATGAACAACTGCCTTAGTCAGATGGAGCAGTTTCCGGTGAAGGTGCACGATTTTCCCAGCGGAAACGGAACAGGGAGCCGGTAAGTGAGGTGGAGACGGCGGGGGGCGGCTGAAATACCGAGCACGAAAGGGGAAGTGTCGCCTAACCGGTTAATGAAAACCCCCAGTTTCAGTGACGGGGTGAAATCCATAACACAGAACATGGATAACATTCCCACCGTGTAGCAATGAAAGCACGGACCTTGTAGGCGATTTTGCAGAAGAAAGGGATAGCCGCCCGTACAGCATCTGATCTAATGCCAGTGTGCGGGTTCTGTTTCCCTTATTTTACCCCACATAGGGTTAAAAAAAAACATTTAATGCGACTGAATTTTCACTGGATCTTCTGGATCTTCACTGGATCTTCACTTCTGGATCAATAAAAAAAAATACAAATATGGGACAAGTATCTCAATTTACATTGGTTGGACTCGATGGCTAAGGGCCGTTCTATAGTGCGTGCGGCCGTGCGCGTGCCGCACACTTTTTGTGTGTATGCTGTGAGCGAGTGAGGTACTGTGTGTGTGTGTATATGTGTGTGTATATGTGTATATGTGTGTATGTGTGTGTGTATATGTGTGTGTATATGTGTGTGTATATGTGTGTGTGTGTTAAATAAGTTTTGAAATAAATACTTTAATAAATTGTTTATTAACATTGTACGTACATACACACATATACATACATTTTAGCGGCGGTAGCGGCGCAAATTCTTTATTTACTTCATCTTCCCCCCGTCGGCCGGTTCCACGCACACTGCCGTGCGCACGCGCGGCACCATTATAGAAAGGCTGACCAACCTCAGCCAACTAAAACTGCATGGTGCAGCAAGCGCAGGCACTATAGAACAGCCCTAAGTGTCTTACAACTTCATCCACTATGTAGCTAGATAAGGCACACAATGGCACTGATAAGGGTCTCAGGTGAAATGTCCCTTAAAATAACTGTTTTTATTTATTTGTGTCTTGTGAAAAATGTATGTTTTTCTTTTTCCGCGGCAACACTGGAGTCCAGCAAATCCACATATCTGTTTGCAAAGTAGTTATGATGCCTTCCTTGGTGAAACAAAACTAAAATAATTTACCTGGGGCTTGGACAACCGGGAAGCAGTCTGATCACCAAAAGACGGATAAACGTTTAACCCCCTCCCCGCCAATCAAACATTTTGCTTACTGTGAAACAAAATTGAAAAACAGTTGTCAGATTTTTCCATCTACACCAGGGGCGGCCAACTCCAGTGCTCAAGGGCCATCAACAGGTCAGATTTTCAAGACATCCCTGCTTCAGCGCAGGGGGCTCAGTCAAAGATTGAGCCACCTGTGCTGAAGCAGGGATATCCTGAAAACCTGACCTGTTTTGTGGCGCTTTGAGGACGTGTTGGCCACCAGTCTAACCTATTAACCCTTTGCGTGCCCTATGACAGCCTCCAGGGCCACTGGGTTTTCAGCTCGTTTTTCTAGGGGAGAGCAGAACGCAATCTTGCCAGAGCAGGCGTCGGCGATGCCGCCGTCACATGCTCGCAACTCCATGTATCTCTCAAGACTGCGGGTAAACTCTGTGTCTGTTGCATGTTGAACAAGCTCTGACACGGATTGTGTGTGCTAGGACGCAGTAGTTTACATTTTTCGGGGTGGGGGTTGAGTTGGGTGCTGTATAGAGACTCCGGCTGCGCTCCCTGTCTGACACTGAGGACGGTAAGTAATGTAAATATTTTCTCACGTTTCCTGCATTTCTCTCTGCAGAGGATCCCAAGCACTAAAGTTTTTCAACACTCACCAGCTGAAGTGTCAGCTGCAGAGACACCCAGACTGTACGAATGTCAAGCAGTGGAAGGGCGGACCTGTCAAAATAGATCCCTTGGCTTTGGTACAAGCTATCGAGAGATATTTGGTGGTCAGAGGCAAGTGTGTTTCATGTTGGAACCACTTTGCTGCCAGAGAAACCTAAACCGCATTGCGTACAGAGTTTCTATAACCTCACATGTCTCCTTTTCATGTGTACAGAGCTTTCCAAACATCACAGGTCTCTTCTTCATGTGTACAGCTTTCCAAACCTCACAGGTCTCCTCTTCACATGTACAGAGCTTTCTATAACCTCACAGGTCTCCTCTTCACATGTACAGAGCTTTCTATAACCTCATGGGTCTCCTCTTCACATGTACAGAGCTTTCTATAACCTCATAGGTCTCCTCTCCACATGTACAGAGCTTTCTATAACCTCACAGATCTCCTCTTCACATGTACAGAGCTTTCTATAACCTCATAGGTCTCCTCTCCACATGTACAGAGCTTTCTATAACCTCACAGGTCTCCTCTTCACATGTACAGAGCTTTCTATAACTTCACAGGTCTCTTCATCAATTAAGTTATCAAAACCTATGTAAAGCCAGTATTATCAGCCTCCCACTGAAACCCAAAAGATCGAAATGGCTGTATGAGAGAATGTTTAACTGGCTGTGCACTTATTTAACCCATGTTAAATTACACCCATGTGTAATACAGGCATATGCTTATAGGGATCCATGTTAAATGGACATGGTGCAAAAGGGGATACACACTGTGCTCATTTGCATGTGGTTTCCCAGAATCCCTGGCTGCAATGGAAGCAGTGTAAGCTGGGAGATAATGGGCAAAATCAGGCTGTCTGAGACATGTGAATGTGCTCACAAGTGATCTTTTTATTTAATAAAACCCATGACAAATATTCAATTCTCTAGGACTTGTATTGCTACTTGTTCTTCAACTTCTGCCGTAAGAAATTATTATTTTTTTGTCTTATAACGAAATTCAAAAAATAATACAAATAAAATACAAATATTTAGAGCTCCATGTCAAATGCTTTGCCAAATCCTGTGACTATAAGTGTGCAAGTTCTAACACTCGTGTATTTCCAGGTTACGGCAGAGTAAGAGAAGATGACGAGGACAGTGACGATGACGGCTCGGACGAGGAGATCGATGAGTCTTTGGTAAGCAGA
Organism: Ascaphus truei; assembly: GCF_040206685.1. NCBI lineage: Eukaryota > Metazoa > Chordata > Amphibia > Anura > Ascaphidae > Ascaphus > Ascaphus truei. Next base: position 27,549,240 of record NC_134496.1, on the reverse strand, counting down.
AGTCACTGGTTTGGCCAACTCCAGTCCTCCAGGGCCCCCCCAACAGGTCAGGATATCCCTGCTTCAGCACAGGTTGCGCAATCAGTGGCTCAGTCATTATGATTGAGCCGCCTGTGCTGAAGCAGGGATATCCTGAAAACCTGACCTACTGGGGGCCCTTGAGGACTGGAGTTGGCCACCATTTAGGGAACCATTCATGTTTATGTGGATTGGAAGCTCATTTGAATGTCATTACCCAGAATCCTTGCCTGCAGCTAAACCACTGGGGTGAACAAAAACAGGGTTGATGACCTGTGAGAATGGCAGACACCTCATGAGTTTGTGTTTTGAATACGGGAAACCATTGTAATGGATATTTGTACTTATATTGTAAGTAGCGTTTTGTGCAGTTTATAGAATCCCAATACAACCTCCTACTTCTTGTACATGTATGTATGTCTATTTATATAGCGCCATCTATGTACATAGCGCTTCACAGCAGTAGTACTCTTGACATAATAACACATAATGGAAATAAGTGCTTGAAACATAAAAGTAACATTAGGAAAGGAGTCCCTGCGCTAAAGTCCATAGAATCTAATTAGTAAGTGGGGAGAACTTAGGGACAGTAGGAGGGTGTTCTGTTAAGTGCGTCTGCAAGTGACCAAGGTCCGTGCACGAGTTGTATAGTATCGGCCAGCAGATCTATGCATATGCTTCGTTCAAGAGGTGTTTTTTAAGATGCGCCTTTAAGGTGAAGAGAACAGGTGCTTGTCGAATATTGAGGGGAAGGGAATTTCAGAGATGTGGGGCATTGAGTGGGAGAGGGCTTTAGATACAAAACAGCTAGACAGAAGACATCCTTGAGCAGAACACAAGAGTCGGGCAGGTGTATAGCGAGAAATTAGGCCTGAGATGTAAGGAGGTGCAGAGGAGTGTACAGCCTTAAATAGGGGAGGAGAATTTTGTTAGTAATACAGGATTTCATTGGAAACCAAGAGAGGGATTTCAACAGGAGAGATGCCGAGACAGATATAGGAGTAAAATGATTCTAGCAGCAGCATTTAGGATAAATTATAGGGGAGGCAGGATGGCCGGACATTAGAAGGTTACATTAGTGGAGACGGGAGAGCATGAGGTCCCGCGTTAGCATTTTAGCAGTCAAGCGACAGAGGAAAGCAAATCTTTGCAACGTTATGGAGGACAAAAACTACAGGTTTAGCTACATTGTGAGTGAGGGAGGAGTCCAAGGCAGCGTGCTTGTGATACTGGGTGTATGATAGTGCTGCAAACAGTAATGTAGAAGGAGGCAGTAGGGCCAGGCTTGGGAGGAAGTGTGTGGAGCTTCGTCGTGGACATGTTAAGGTTGTCGGTGGAGGGCCATCCGGGATGATATAGCGGAGAGACATTCAGAGATTCTGGTCCTGTACAGCAGGTGTAAGGTCAGAAGTTGAAAAGTAAATTTGTGTGATCAGCATAGAGGTGATATTTGAACCTAAGAGATGTGCGCAAAATATCCCAGACAAGCGATGGTCAGTCTCTCCTTTCCCCGGCCCGCAGGCTGCTCAGTTCTTGAATTCAGGAAACGTCCGACACAGGCTGCAGTTTTACATCGGGGATCACCTGCTGCCCTATAACATGACCGTGTACCAGGCTGTCCGACAGTACAGCATACAGACCGAGGAGGAGCGCGAGTCCACGGATGACGAGAGTAACCCGCTGGGCCGAGCCGGCATCTGGACAAAGACTCACACGATATGGTACCGGTCCGATGACTGTTATACGTTTATTGTGAAGCCAGGCCAGCACCACGGAAAGACACGAGGACTGAAAGCAGCACTAGCTATGTGTCTGATTTCGTTCTGATTGTTGCACCTGTATTAGGCTAAGGCCCCGGTATCTCCGCTGCAACGCGTGCCCGCGAGATTGGCGGCGCGTGCAGCCGATTACCTGGTCTGCAGCTCACTGCAGGAAGAGAGACCGGGAGGGGGGGGGGCGTGACGGGGGAGTGACGGGGGCGCGGCTATGACGTCACCCGGCAGATTAGCCCTCATTGGCTGAACCGCCGGGGGGTATGCCGTATCGCCCGACGCGAGTCCTGCTCTCAATTCTATTGAGAGCAGGAGCAGCTCTCGCCCCAGCGCTGCGGCCCCCCTCGCAGCGGGCCCGGCGCCATTGAGGGGAGGGCTCCCGTCCGTGCAGCATCCGCCACAGCGGACGCTGTAGTAGGCAGCGGGGTCAAGGCCTTATGCACACAGCTTGGTGGCACTGCCTTTGAGGTGGGAAAACCCAGTGTCCGCGCTCCTTGTAATCTGCTTCAAGTCTCTGTGACTCCCCGTTCCCAATATTTGATTGCAAGCTCTTCAGGGCAGACACTAGTTGTGGCTGCAAAAGTCTACGTACGGCGCTATAGGGGAATAAAAATCCTTTCCTTCATGGTCAAGCTGGAGAGGTAACACTTTCCAAGTAAAATTCCCTCCGATATTTGTGTTCATCGCCTTCGCTGCCACAGGGACCTGCAATGCATTACAGCAACGGGGTTATGTAGTTGGCAAAGTGTGTTTTTGTGGGCTAACTGGGATTGCCCCTCCTGATACTTTGAGCCTGTGCACTGAAGTGGTGCGTGTTGTTTTCAGGTACAAACCTGTGAGGGAAGAGGAGGAGAGCGCAAAGGATACTGTGGGGGGCAAGAGGGGTCGTGCCCAGACCGCGCCGACCAAGACCTCTCCCAGGAACTCAAAGAAGCACGACGAGCTGTGGCACGGTGCGAATGCGCAGTCGGGGTTAAAACATTTGTTCCTTTAATCGCCATTAACACATTATTTTTCAGTCGTGATCCTGCTGCTACCACACTTGGCCATCCCGCCCTTTTTAAAGTCACCCGCTTCCTTCCAGAGATATCAAAATGTGCCTCCCTGGGAAATGATAATGGCCACAGCGACCTGTAACAGATCCAGGGAAATAAACAGGCGAAAACTGCATGATGTCAACCAACAGTAACAGTGGGGGTGGGAGAGGAAACACCCTGTTCCTTTTAAAGGTTTCATTCCCAGGTCCAAAGTGTATTAATGGCAGTGACCTGTTTAAGGGGGATGTCTGGGCGATGCCTTTTTTTTATTTTTTTATTTTAACTCGTGTCTGACACCTACAAGTATTTTGAAATCATTTAAAGTTAATATGTAAAGCTGGTGAGCTGTGACTTGGGAGGGGGTTGGCTTCTCCCACTGCTCCTTTTGTCTGATGTCACTGCGTGTTTAACAAGCGTTTGCACGGGGAATGGGTAGGGTTAAAGAAAACACTTTATTAACACACTTCCCCATTCAGAGGTCCCGAAGAAAATACATTTGTAATTTAATTTCCAAAGAGAGAAAAGCCGCCGTCTTTAGATTAGCTTAATGAAAGGTGCAGCCTACACGGGGTTGTATATTTAAGTGACCAATTACCGTTAATTATACTTTCTTTCTCCTCCCACAGATGGCATCTGCCCCCACATTAGCAACCCCTTAGAAACGTACCTCCTCTCTGCCCCACCCGAAAATATCACCTTCGACGACCCGTCCCTGGATGTGGTTGTCCTCCTGCGGGTTCTCCACGCAATCAGCAGATACTGGTATTACTTGTACGATGTAAGTCTCCTCTCCAGCACAGAGACCTGCTGGCTTTGTCGCTAATGCGTTCCTGGAGTGCTGCTCACCTGATGTGACCTGTTCTGAAAGTGGGCTCTGTGTGACACTGTTTTAAAGAAGCAACCCCCCCTCTTCCAGAAATAAACCGCACAAGTGTCAGCTCCGGGTACCCTCCAGTTCCCGAGATACTGGTGAAGTTACCTGTATCACGTCCTGGTTTTTATAAAGGGATTGAAATGGCCGACTGATTGGAAGCATCAACTGATGATGTTGCAGCTTCCTATTGGCCTGTGATTTGGCAGCCATTTTAGTTCCCCTGAAGATATAAACCCGGTAACTTCCCCGGCTAGTATCTCGGGGAAACAGAGGGATCCCCAGAGCTGACAATAGTGCTGTTTGACTCTGGGGAACACTTGATTCTCACTCAATAGAAATGTTGGGGGAACTGCTCCTTTAGCTCACCAAACTTTAAAAAAAAAAATTGCTTTTTTTTTTAATTGTAATTTGTGTAAAAAGGCCCAACACATGCAGTGGTGTCCACATGGTGACTCCTGTTGCTTATTTGCACTTTCTACACCAGGCAGCACTAAACTGTGTTCCATGCAAACGACAAAGGGTCTTATTAGAGCATGGGAGCCAGAAGAATTGCAGGGAGGAGGGGTGTTGGTGACAGGAGGGACCCTGACAATGACAAGAGTGCGAGAGAGACGATGGTGTCTGTGTGTGTCTGTGGCCTCCTAGAACCAAAGTGAACTGATCTCAGTGACTTGTTTAATATTTTCAGTGTAGGTGATTTCTATTGTTTGTTTGTGTAAATCGGATAAGTGAAACCTTCAAGAGACAAGGGGTTCCCAATGCTACATCCCATTGACAAAACATATATGGTAAAAAGTATAAAGTAAAATACTTAAATAATAATAATAATAATAAATACTTGGTTATTTAGTTAACTCTTTGGCCAAAGCGTCATAAGCCTGCATACCAAACGCCAAATTAATGCAGGTCCTACACTACACTGTGAACACTTCCTTTAACCTCTGTAAGAGGGGAAGAACCATTATAGGTCCTGTTCCTGCAGCAAATGAAGAGACCTCCCAAGTTAAAAAGGTGAAGGAGGAGGAGTGAGCTCTGCGGGGAGGTGTTTGGAGGCTGATGGCACCTCCCCACAGAGCTCACTCCACGCTCAGTAGCTCTCTTGGTGACATAAATATATATTCATGATGTGCTGGGTGTGGGAGTTTGAGCTAGCTGGGAATGTGTGTGTTAAGTGAAACCTTCACCAACTTTTTAAACAGTGTCTTCCTGAACTTTGACAGGTTTAATAGGAATAAGACTGCGAGTCTTAATATGCACGTTACATGTCCAATGTTCTGCTCTTTTCCTGCCCCTGTAAAGTCACGATGAGGCCGTCCTTAGTTATTAAGATTAGGCACACAGAGCCCAGGGATTACATAAGGGAAACGGTTATGAACATTTTCTAAAATGTTCCAGTCTGTGGGAATGACCCTCGCCAATTTGCCTGACCCTGTTTGCTCATGATGGTATTGTACTAAAAACCAGGAATTCGCCCGATTTTATACTATAGGAAATGAAAGGTAGATATTTTAATTTTGTTGCAACAATGACACCCCCCGTTCTGTCTTTATTCCCCAGAATGCTGTCTGTAAGGAGATCATTCCCACAGTGGAGTTTATCAACAGTAAACTGACCGCAAAGGCGAACAGGCAGCTCCAGGACCCTCTAGTAATCATGACGGGGAACATACCTGTGTGGCTAACGGAACTAGGGAAAAGTTGGTACGCGCATAAAATTCACTGTCCGATGGTGGAAAGGGGCTTGGCGGGTGGGGGTGATTGTGAGCTGATGCTTTAAAGCAGACTGGTGAGGTACGGTCCTGTTTAGCAACACACATTAGATTTCAAAATAAAGAGGAGGCGCTTAGCCATCCGTTACTACCTCTTGGGCCAGGAACCAGATATGCAAAACGTATAGAAACACATATTAAACGATGGGATCCCTGCGTTTAACTGATTTGAGGTTTATAGTGTGTGTATAATATTATATATTTCAACAAGATGGCTGCTCACACTGGGTGAAGTGCCTCATAGAAAGCAGTCGTGGTGCACGGTAACGGTAATCAGAAATAGTACATTTAGATCACAAGTGATCTTTAGCACCACGACCACACACAAATGGCAAACAAGGTAGTTTGTTAGGTAAAAAAAAAAAAATACACAGGTTGCGCCTTTGTTTTTTGGACCTAATAAACTACCTTCTTTGCTATTTTTGTTTTGTGGTGGTGCTAAAGATCACTTGTGATCTAAATTGACTGTGTATACGTTCTGCACACGCCTGACTGAGCTGGGCTATTGATCTTTTCCAGGACCCTGCAGAGGATTTTGTATAGACATTTGTGATAGAGGGAAATCTAAGCGCCATTTCTTACAAACCGCAGCTTTAGTTTCTTGCGCCTTGTGTAGGGGGGAAGGAGGGATGTTAAAGGCAGGCTCATTACTCTTTAACCCTCTGACATTGGGGTTAAAACGGCGCCTGTAAAGATTTAAGAAAGCTGCCGCAGGGGGATATGGAACATACAGGGGCGTGTGCAATGCACTCGTTTCTGGCACGAAGGGGTTGAATTAAACTCTTCTATTTTTTGTTTTGTTTTTCAGTCCGTTTTTCTTCCCGTTTGATACCCGGCAAATGCTGTTCTACGTGACTGCGTTTGACAGAGACCGAGCCATGCAGAGACTGCTGGACACCAACCCGGAGATCAACCAATCCGACTCGCAGGACAGCAGGGTGGCCCCGAGACTGGACAGGAAAAAAGTGAGCAGGGGGAGCAGGCGCAGAGCTATGACCGGAGTAAACGGTGCAGGAACTCCCAGGTCTACCTGCACCAGCCAACAACATTAGTCTTCTAACCTGTTAAGAATTGATTCACTTGTGCTGTGTATAATGACTGCTTCAGTGTCACAGGGGCCATGATGCATCTCTGGGGACTTAAGGGATTCAGTGATAGAGAGATGGGGGACATAAATGGGTCCCCTCACCTTTTTTTTTTAGTGTGCTACCACTCTCTCCATCGTTGTAATTTCCTTCGACGCTTTTGTTTCTCTGCTCCCCCTCACACGTTCGGTTTTACGTTGTAACTTCCTCGGCAGCGTCGCAAGTTCAAGCCCGGCTCGTACATAGTGAAGACGATCACGTTTCCTTTCTTCCAGCGCACTGTGAATAGAGAAGAGCTCCTCAAGCAGGCAGAGTCTGTGATGCAGGACCTGGGAAGCTCAAGAGCGATGTTGGAGATTCAGTACGAGAATGAAGTGAGTGACATTACCACAGCGGTTATATGATGCAAAACAATGGGCAGACTAGGTGGGCCACGTGGCCTTCTTTGCCATAAAATGGTATGTTTCTATGCAACGCCAGCCCTCATCCTTCTAAGCCCCTATCTCGTTCTTTTGTTTAATGTGATATAACTGCTCAGCAATTCCTCTTTGTGACGTATTGCTCCACGCGCACCCCTCTCCTCCCGCGCGCACCCCTCTCCTCCCGCGCGCACCCCTCTCCTCCCGCGCGCACCCCTCTCCTCCCGCGCGCACCCCTCTCCTCCCGCGTGCACCCCTCTCCTCCCGCGCGCACGTCCTAGATCTCCAGTAGTATATATTGACCCAAAACCGAAAAACCTCCCCAGTGGAAACCCTTAAATGTAGGTGTCACAGGCCGTAAATGGGTTACCTTGTCACCTACTTCTCTCCTGTGTCACACTTGTATGCCCTTTCAGTTAATAAGTGGGTGGTTGTGTTGTTTCTGGAGTTTACAAGCACACCTCTTCTCACTCACAGGTTGGGACGGGGCTTGGTCCCACTCTGGAGTTTTATGCACTTGTATCTCAGGAATTACAAAGAGCTGATCTGGGCCTGTGGAGAGGGGAAGAAATAACACTTGCTAATCCGAAAGGTAATCGATAAGTCTTGGTGATTAGTCCCTTAGTTTGTCCTTCTGGTCATGTAGCTGTATTGATTCTGAGATTCATTGCAGGATGTGCTACATTTTATAGGACCAACATTAAAGCTCTTCATAGAATTGTATAATGTACAGAGCTTCCCAAACACCACAGCTCCCCGTGTGTACAGAGCTTCCCAAACACCACAGCTCCCCGTGTGTACAGAGCTTCCCAAACACCACAGCTCCCCGTGTGTACAGAGCTTCCCAAACACCACAGCTCCCCGTGTGTACAGAGCTTCCCAAACACCACAGCTCCCCGTGTGTACAGAGCTTCCCAAACACCACAGCTCCCCGTGTGTACAGAGCTTCCCAAACACCACAGCTCCCCGTGTGTACAGAGCTTCCCAAACACCACAGCTCCCCGTGTGTACAGAGCTTCCCAAACACCACAGCTCCCCGTGTGTACAGAGCTTCCCAAACACCACAGCTCCCCGTGTGTACAGAGCTTCCCAAACACCACAGCTCCCCGTGTGTACAGAGCTTCCCAAACACCACAGCTCCCCGTGTGTACAGAGCTTCCCAAACACCACAGCTCCCCGTGTGTACAGAGCTTCCCAAACACCACTGCTCCCCGTGTGTACAGAGCTTCCCAAACACCACTGCTCCCCGTGTGTACAGAGCTTCCCAAACACCACAGCTCCCCGTGTGTACAGAGCTTCCCAAACACCACAGCTCCCCGTGTGTACAGAGCTTCCCAAACACCACAGCTCCCCGTGTGTACAGAGCTTCCCAAACACCACAGCTCCCCGTGTGTACAGAGCTTCCCAAACACCACAGCTCCCCGTGTGTACAGAGCTTCCCAAACACCACAGCTCCCCGTGTGTACAGAGCTTCCCAAACACCACAGCTCCCCGTGTGTACAGAGCTTCCCAAACACCACAGCTCCCCGTGTGTACAGAGCTTCCCAAACACCACAGCTCCCCGTGTGTACAGAGCTTCCCAAACACCACAGCTTCCCGTGTGTACAGAGCTTCCCAAACACCACAGCTCTCCGTGTGTACAGAGCTTCCCAAACACCACAGCTCCCCGTGTGTACAGAGCTTCCCAAACACCACAGCTCCCCGTGTGTACAGAGCTTCCCAAACACCACAGCTCCCCGTGTGTACAGAGCTTCCCAAACACCACAGCTCCCCGTGTGTACAGAGCTTCCCAAACACCACAGCTCCCCGTGTGTACAGAGCTTCCCAAACACCACAGCTCTCCGTGTGTACAAAGCTTCCCAAACACCACAGCTCCCCGTGTGTACAGAGCTTCCCAAACACCACAGCTCTCCGTGTGTACAGAGCTTCCCAAACACCACAGCTCCCCGTGTGTACAGAGCTTCACAAACACCACAGCTCTCCGTGTACAGAGCTTCCCAAACACCACAGCTCCCCGTGTGTACAGAGCTTCCCAAACACCACAGCTCCCCGTGTGTACAGAGCTTCCCAAACACCACAGCTCCCCGTGTGTACAGAGCTTCCCAAACACCACAGCTCCCCGTGTGTACAGAGCTTCCCAAACACCACAGCTCCCCGTGTGTACAGAGCTTCCCAAACACCACAGCTCCCCGTGTGTACAGAGCTTCCCAAACACCACAGCTCCCCGTGTGTACAGAGCTTCCCAAACACCACAGCTCCCCGTGTGTACAGAGCTTCCCAAACACCACAGCTCCCCGTGTGTACAGAGCTTCCCAAACACCACAGCTCCCCGTGTGTACAGAGCTTCCCAAACACCACAGCTCCCCGTGTGTACAGAGCTTCCCAAACACCACAGCTCCCCGTGTGTACTGAGCTTCCCAAACACCACAGCTCCCCGTGTGTACAGAGCTTCCCAAACACCACAGCTCCCCGTGTGTACAGAGCTTCCCAAACACCACAGCTCCCCGTGTGTACAGAGCTTCCCAAACACCACAGCTCCCCGTGTACAGAGCTTCCCAAACACCACAGCTCCCCGTGTGTACAGAGCTTCCCAAACACCACAGCTCCCCGTGTGTACAGAGCTTCCCAAACACCACAGCTCCCCGTGTGTACAGAGCTTCCCAAACACCACAGCTCCCCGTGTGTACAGAGCTTCCCAAACACCACAGCTCCCCGTGTGTACAGAGCTTCCCAAACACCACAGCTCTCCCATGTGTACAGAGCTTCCCAAACACCACAGCTCCCTGTGTGTACAGAGCTTCCCAAACACCACAGCTCCCCGTGTGTACAGAGCTTCCCAAACACCACAGCTCTCCGTGTGTACAGAGCTTCCCAAACACCACAGCTCCCCATGTGTACAGAGCTTCCCAAACACCACAGCTCCCCGTGTGTACTGAGCTTCCCAAACACCACAGCTCCCCGTGTGTACAGAGCTTCCCAAACACCACAGCTCCCCGTGTGTACAAAGCTTCCCAAACACCACAGCTCCCCGTGTGTACAGAGCTTCCCAAACACCACAGCTCCCCGTGTGTACAGAGCTTCCCAAACACCACAGCTCCCCGTGTGTACAGAGCTTCCCAAACACCACAGCTCCCCGTGTGTACAGAGCTTCCCAAACACCACAGCTCCCCGTGTGTACAGAGCTTCCCAAACACCACAGCTCCCCGTGTGTACAGAGCTTCCCAAACACCACAGCTCTCCGTGTGTACAGAGCTTCCCAAACACCACAGCTCCCCGTGTGTACAGAGCTTCCCAAACACCACAGCTCCCCGTGTGTACAGAGCTTCCCAAACACCACAGCTCCCCGTGTGTACAGAGCTTCCCAAACACCACAGCTCCCCGTGTGTACAGAGCTTCCCAAACACCACAGCTCTCCGTGTGTACAAAGCTTCCCAAACACCACAGCTCTCCGTGTGTACAAAGCTTCCCAAACACCACAGCTCCCCGTGTGTACAGAGCTTCCCAAACACCACAGCTCCCCGTGTGTACAGAGCTTCCCAAACACCACAGCTCCCCGTGTGTACAGAGCTTCCCAAACACCACAGCTCCCCGTGTGTACAGAGCTTCCCAAACACCACAGCTCCCCGTGTGTACAGAGCTTCCCAAACACCACAGCTCCCCGTGTGTACAGAGCTTCCCAAACACCACAGCTCCCCGTGTGTACAGAGCTTCCCAAACACCACAGCTCCCCGTGTGTACAGAGCTTCCCAAACACCACAGCTCCCCGTGTGTACAGAGCTTCCCAAACACCACAGCTCTCCGTGTGTACAGAGCTTCCCAAACACCACAGCTCCCCGTGTGTACAGAGCTTCCCAAACACCACAGCTCCCCGTGTGTACAGAGCTTCCCAAACACCACAGCTCCCAATGTGTACAGAGCTTCCCAAACACCACAGCTCCCCGTGTGTACAGAGCTTCCCAAACACCACAGCTCCCCGTGTGTACAGAGCTTCCCAAACACCACAGCTCCCCGTGTGTACAGAGCTTCCCAAACACCACAGCTCCCCGTGTGTACAGAGCTTCCCAAACACCACAGCTCCCCGTGTGTACAGAGCTTCCCAAACACCACAGCTCCCCGTGTGTACAGAGCTTCCCAAACACCACAGCTCCCCGTGTGTACAGAGCTTCCCAAACACCACAGCTCCCCGTGTGTACAGAGCTTCCCAAACACCACAGCTCCCCGTGTGTACAGAGCTTCCCAAACACCACAGCTCCCCGTGTGTACAGAGCTTCCCAAACACCACAGCTCCCCGTGTGTACAGAGCTTCCCAAACACCACAGCTCCGCGTGTGTACAGAGCTTCCCAAACACCACAGCTCCCTGTGTGTACAGAGCTTCCCAAACACCACAGCTCCCCGTGTGTACAGAGCTTCCCAAACACCACAGCTCCCCGTGTGTACAGAGCTTCCCAAACACCACAGCTCCCCGTGTGTACAGAGCTTCCCAAACACCACAGGTCTTTTCTTGTTTATCTTTTTAAGCATATCCCCACACAAACACAGATATATGCCTAATGTGAGGTTGATAAACCTTTTTTTATAACCGTAGAGAAGGATCGCTGCTGTGAACGGGTTTATCTTTATAACTACTCTTGGAATATCTCATAGATCTCAGGATCCGTATCCCAAATATATGGACTTGTACACAACTACAATTATTTATTGTGTATTTATTTACATTTGTGCAATGTGATGTGGCAAGGTTGTTCCGTTTCTGCCGCTGATCACATATCTTATTGTATCCTCCAGGAATCCAAGAAGGGACCAAGTACGTCCACAGCCTGCAAGGACTGTTTGCTCTTCCCTTCGGTAGGACGGCAAAACCGGCCCATATCGCCAAGATCAAAATGAAGTTCCGTTTTCTCGGCAAACTCATGGCAAAGGCCATCATGGACTTCAGACTGGTGAGATCCCAGCTCTTCCAACACCGATACGCTATTCTCATTGCAGTTTAGGAAGATGAGGGAGGCTTCCAATGAAAGGTGGAACCATTGGGTTGTTTGTGTACAGAAAGTAGTGGTACTCTGGGTTTCTAAATTATGAGGTAATGGTACTCCACCTTCCACCACTGGTTAAATCGCTACAATTGCTAGTAATGTTGTAGTCATAAGGCAATAGTTGAGCTTACAGATGTTGGTACATGCTCTACCATGGGCTAGGAAAGTAGTCGCCCTGTTTTGGGCAGGCATGGTAAATATGCACCATCTCTGCCACGGTATCTAATGGAGACGCTGTGATATCCGGCGTTCTAACAGGATATGTTGTGTGCTACATCGGTGTGTGTGGCTCCTTGTCTTCGCCTGGTGTGTAATTTGAATTTCTGACATCCCGGTGTGTGGTGGTTCTTCACAGGTGGACATTCCTCTCGGGCTCCCCTTTTACAAATGGATGTTACGGCAGGAAACCTCTCTGGCCTCCCATGACTTGCTCAACATCGACCCCATCGTAGCCAAGTCTGTGTATCACCTGGAAGATATTGTGCGGCAGAAGAAGAGACTGGAGCAGGACAAGACACAGGTGAGAACGGGCGGGCGAGGAGGGGAGAGCAGTGAGGGACTGGGACATGCAGAGGAGAGACATAGGAATGATGGAGGGAGTTGGGCCCCATTGCAGGGAAGGACATATCATTCTTTATTTCAGTTCCTTCATCGACCACCAGATGGCAACAAGTATCGCAAAGAGGCCACTTGCTCCTCTGCTGTTCTCCAACACATCCCCCACTCTGAGGCCATTGAAAATGAAATGTCCCAGTCTGCTCTATTCTTCCGCTTGGGATATTGACTTGTGGTTTATGCTGGGAGTTATATAGATCTATATATAATGTATGTAATAGATATTTGTGTAAAGATTTGTTCCAGTGTGAGACCGTGGTGTACTGTACACCACTGGATTTGAGTCTCTTTTTTTCTATGGACTATGGCAGATGGATCTGTACCCTGATTTGATATAAAGCATTGTTGGTGTTATGGACCTATGGAGTACCATACCAGACTGAGCTAAAGTTGTGAGGATTGCTATGCTATGTGGAGTATGTTGGGGCTGTGGCAGAGACTGAGCTACAGCCGCTAACGCGTCTCTGTACTTGCGAGGGAGAGAACGGAGCCTGTGTGCACTGGTCTGATTGAACAGAAGCGCGAGTGAGCAGTGTAGCGGGGATCGCCGACCACAGTGCCGTACCTCGTGTGGAGGGGTTAATATCTGGCGGTGACTGATTTCTCTGTGGGAGCAGCTTTACCATCCTACTGAAGCAGTGATTAAGTGGCATACCGGACTTTGGAGGTGTAGAATCTACCCTATAACTGTGACAACTGCTGTGTGTCTGCTATATACATATCGTTATCTCCCTAGATTGTTCTTGCATGCCGCCTGTCAGTCAAATTGTGGACTCCCTATCCTGGGAGCGCTTGGACTGTGATCTCATTAAGGAATTAAGTTGTTGGAGCTTATTGACATTTGTGACCATCCAGATTGTGGTTAGAATATATTGTTTATTCCCCACATGCCTTACAGAAAGGATTTATATGCTGTTGGTAGTTTGTCCTTTTCTCTGCGCATAGAGTACATTTTATTTCAGTTGTATATACCTGTGTTGCTTAGCACCCAGGTTTTCTGCCTTCCTCCCCCTCACTGTATGTATTGTCTCTCTCACCCCTGATTGTACACCGCCCTGATGAAGGTCCCTGAGTAGGACCGAAACGTTGGTTTTCCAATACATTTTTTGCTTTTGAAATCCATTTTGGAGTTCTGAGTCGTCTTCGACATCTGGTGTGTGGGGGAAATATTTCTCTTTATATTTTGAATGACCCGTGCACTCTACTGTATTTTTTGTGCCTATTTCAGGTGTGCCTACTTTGCATTTCTATTTTATATAACACAAGCATTTATTTTTACAGTCCAAAGAAGGTCTGCAGTTTGCACTTGAAAGTCTGAATATGAACGGCTGCTCTGTGGAAGACCTGGGGCTGGATTTTACGCTGCCCGGGTACCCCAACATCGAGCTGAAGAAGGGAGGGAAGGACCTACCCGTCTCCATTCACAATCTGGAGGAGTATGTGCGGGTCAGTATCGGGCGGCGGTTCAGCAGAAGCTCCGCCCTAATGCGTTTTGCTCATCGACTTATTTTAGCGTTTGTCGCCTTTGCTGTAAATATATAACCCAGAAACTGATGGTAGATAGACCTGGGTGGGCCCAGGGCTTCCTGTCTGCTGTAACACCTCTGACCCTGTCTGATGCTTTGCTATGCATTGTCCTCCGTCTGCTGAGGAGCATGTAACTGTGTTCCTGTGGTTTCGGCCCCGGGGCAGGTGAGTTGTTGCTGGTACGTGTGATATAAACGGATTTTATGTCTGTCTTGCAGCTTGTAATATACTGGGCGCTGAATGAAGGCGTTTCCCGGCAGTTTGACTCCTTCAGAGATGGCTTTGAATCTGTCTTCCCGCTCAATCATCTGCTGTATTTCTATCCCGAGGAGGTTTGTATTACTAATATATATTTATTTGTTATATTTTTGTAAATTGCCAGTTTGTAACACGCCTGTAGTTTTTCTAAAACCTTATTGCACATCTTAGAATTACACAGACCCAGCTGCACCTTTTAATAATCCAACCTTCAGGTAAACACATTTTCCCCCTTTTATCTCTTTGGCTAATGATGACAGCGTAACTAGTTTACACACAAAAAATAAAGTTGGTCTGGATGGACAATCTCCATTAGAACAGTTTGCAAACAGTCTGATAACAAAAGAGATTGGGTTAAAGTTTGCAAAATCCTCCAAAGTGTTTAGTTACCACTGAGACAAACTTGTTTTTAAAGATACTTAAATTCTGATTTAGCACATTAAACATGTCGCTGGCAATGGCTCACATAGGCCTTAGTCCAGGGCTCTTTAAATGGCGACCGCGAAGGGTCTTGCTGTGGCCCTTGGACTCTCTGCTCCAGCTCATTTCATACTAATAGCTGAGGCATCTAAACCCACTTGTAAGTTACAGCAATATAAATCTATATGGTACAGATGTATCTAAAATGACATTACAATAAGCTTGTGGCTCTTCTACTCCTAAATGTTTTGTGATCCGGGCCCCTTTGGAGAGCCCTGCCTCTGAGTAACCGGTTTCTTTGTAATCTGCAGCTGGACCAGCTCCTGTGCGGTAGTAAGGCTGACACGTGGGACGTGAAGACTTTGATGGAATGCTGCAGACCAGATCACGGATACACACACGACAGGTTGGCGTCTGATTCCATTACACCCGGGGTGGCCAACTCCAGTCCTCAAGGGCCACCGGCAGGTCAGGGTTTCAGGATATCCCTGTTTTAGCAAAGGTGGCTCAGTCTGCAACAGGGATATCCTGCAAATCCGACCTGTAGGGGGCCCTTGAGGACCGGAGTTACCCACCCCTGCATTAAAACTGAAATCTCGATGTCTGGGTGTGTACGGGAGATGTCCTGTTGCCTTGAATTGCTTGCTGCTTTCAAATGTTCTCTAATTTCATGTAAATCTTATGTAAATGTTAATTAATTTCATGTAATTCTGAATATACTGCACATGCTGCACACATGCTGCACACATGCTGCACACATGCCGCACACATGCCGCACACATGCCGCACACATGCCGCACACATGCCGCACTGCCGGCGTTTGTCATCGGGGCGTGTATTTATTTAGATCTATTTGGGAGTGGTACCGGGTCAATAGCAAGATTGTAAATATTGGCAAACAGTCATTCTTTCTCTACATTAAACTACAGAGGAACAATTTGACACCGTTAAGATATTGAAGGTTGATTACCCCTGGCAACCCCTTCAGTACACTATTTACATCATAAAATGCCATCCTGTAGGGCTTTAAGACTTGCGCTGTACATCATGGCCTTTTGCTCGTTCTTTAAGGGCTGTCCATGATCGCAGCCTACATTACAGGGGCACACCCTCCCCTTTTACTTTGGGTCCCGCCGCAGAACCAGATCATATGATCACTCAGAAGAGCAGTCATGTGATTTATCGTGCCTGGGAGGGGGGGAGGGGGGCGGGGTCTATGGCCATGGAGGTGGCAGGACCTTCTGGCACTGAGTGGGGTTAAGGGACATGCGAAGCTTCCGGTTAACTCCCACAATACATTGCTGTGATGCGAGTCCTGTGATTTCCAATTCATCCCTTGGTGTTAGAATGGCTCGCTCATAGTTCTGGGATCTGTAGTCATGTTCTCACGTGTGGAGTGTAATATTCTACTGAGTGTGTGCCGCCAGAGCGTCTCTCTGCCTACGATGTGCTGAATTGTGATTTATTTTCTCTCTCCAGCCGAGCTGTGAAGTATCTCTTTGAAATCCTCAGCAGTTTCGACAGCGAGCAGCAGAGACTGTTCCTGCAGTTTGTCACTGGGAGCCCCAGACTCCCTGTTGGAGGTGAGCTGCCACTAGTAATAACATGGGGACAATAACCTATTGTCTGGATATGACTTATCCCTGCCTGTTTGACGCTGCTGTCAAACTTCATGTCCTGTTGAGTTCACATTTCGGAGGGGGGGTGGGAGGTGCTAGATGTTCGCATGAATTTTATAATGGGGGGGGGGGTTGTGCTCTGAACGCTAAATTAAGATAGTGTAATTAGATGATGCAATACATGTTTGGTAGACGAGACGTAGAATGTAGAGATTGCAAAGTTGTAATGATTAGAAGACGTCTCTTAACGTTGCAGTGAGGCACAATTTTCAGGGGACCAGCAAGACTTAATTTGCGTCAATATTTCTGTGATAATAAAACCACTGAAGCGTGTGATTGGGATAAAAAGCAAAATGTGAAGGGGACAGCAGCTTTAATCTCAGTGAATCATATTCACTAATGAGGTGATGATGTTCATGAAAACACATCTGCCCTTTCCAATCGGAAGTCGTTGCATTTCAAAGTGCGCGTCCAGCTATCATATTTCAACTTATTTTCTTTTCTTCTTCCTCCTGTGAATATGTAGGATTTCGGAGTCTGAATCCTCCACTGACCATCGTTCGCAAGACCTTCGAGTCCACAGAAAACCAGGACGATTTCCTCCCCTCTGTTATGACCTGTGTGAACTACCTTAAATTGCCGGACTACTCGAGCCTTGAGATAATGCGCGAGAAACTGTTAATAGCTGCACGAGAGGGGCAGCAATCATTCCACCTCTCCTGATCCCGAAAAACAAAACAAAAAACTGCCGAGCCCGCCTGAAAAAATAAATAAATCATGATTTCTTTTCTAAATGTCACCAGAGTCCAGGCAACGCGTTGCTCCTTATCGTAGAGAAACCCGTCGCAAACTATTGCAAACACAAGCCAACAAAAAAAAAGCAGAGACGCGCTCACTAGATTCATTAAAGCTCCCCCTGGACTTCTGATACCGATCAGGCGTTAAAGATATGTGACATAAGATTCTTTAGAAAGTTTTTTTTGCTTAAATTATCCTTTATTTGACGAGTGAAGTTTTTAACTTGCTTTGCTGTGTGAGTTTGAGAGGAAAAAAAAAGGGGGTTGAAGAATAAAAAAAAAAAAAAAAACATTTAAAAAGACAGGGATGTTTTGGAAGTTGATCAATAAATGTCGCTCTGCCGTTTAAAAACCGGGGCTGTTTGTATCCATCTAGCAACATGCGCAGATCTCTCCGCCACCGTCCCCATCCAAAGACTGACTCTGTGCAGACGTATCGAAGTGACAAACAAAAAGCGCCCACGTTATTTGGCAAATATAGTTTAGTAGTGAAGTGTATTTTTCACTCCCCTCCACGTTCCCCCGTCCCTGATGTTTTGTTACGTGATACTCACTTCGATCCTTGCGTGTGCGTCAACGGCACAGATGTTTCATCCATTTACCTAGACTTCCCAAATTCTTACTCCGCAGGACGACCGCTCTCCCGCCTCTGCTCCGAGGTTTAACAATTCGCTTTTTCTGGTCTCTTCCATTAACTTAATCCCGTGGCTGTCGGAGGCGCGGCGTTGCTGGCCCCCCTCTGGCAGTGAAGGGGTTAATGATGGCTTGTTCTGGCCTTTTACAAAACACTTAACTGTTTACACGGTGTATTAAAAACAGTAATGTTATGTTTGTTTCTCTTTTTTTTCTGATTTGTTAAAAATGTAAAACGCAAAAAAAAAAAAAAAGAATTGGCTGGCCAGTATTTATTATAATACAGCCAAAGCATTTCAAATTAATGTACATTTTTAAAACCTAAAAAAAAAAAAATTGCAGTTTAATTCCCAGTTAAAGTAATTTTTTTTTCTCCTCTTGAGTTTTTTTTTTTTTTTTGTATTTTTGTTTTTTCCTTTCTCTGATTCTTGCTTGGGGAGAAATAAAGTTTCACAAACAAAAGTTTTGACACAGATAAAAACCACCTGTTCTCAGTGTCCTGTTCTATGTGCTGATTTCTCAGATCTGCAATAATCTACTTCATCAGGTTAATGTTTTTACCTGAATATAAATAAAACTGAAAAAAAGTTTGCTTCACGTTTTTTATTTTTTTATTATTTATTTTTTGTCTTCCCCTCATTTTTATGTACTTACGTCAGCTTTGTAACAGAATGACTCTGCGTCTGGTTTTTATTTAACCGTTCTTCCCTTTCTCACAACTTTAAATGTGAGTACCTGTAATAGAATGGATATTATCTGGGAAAGTCCCTGCTGCCTGGGGATAGGCTAACATGGTGGATCGACTTGGATGAAGTGGACATGTAGCTGTAAACCCTATACCCTTAAAATAAAAGTAGCATTATGTTTCCTGTCCAGCGTGGCAGCTCTCCATGACGAACAGGAAAGGTTAGATGGGTTAAATATTGTCACGTTGTACAGACCATATACAGAGTCCCTGTTGTGAGGAGCTTACAATCTAATGATATCCCCAGATGCACAGGGAGGTGGTCATTTGCTCATGATCACAAGGAGCTGACAAGAATTATACACAGGTCACAGGCAGCATTCTTACCACTAAGCTACTACTGGTTACTGACGGCAATAAAACATTATAACCGCTTTCTGTAATATTGCTGTTGACCATGTGATTTGGCCAAGGTGGTTTATTGCTAGCTCTGCTGAGTTTCCGATATGAAATGAACCCTTTATCCTACAGGCCAGCACTATGCGTGTTACAAAGTCAATTACCGGAATTATTAAAAACGCTGTTATTCTAGGCACCAGGGAAAAGGACTGAGCCAATTTCTTTCATAGAGTTCCCATTCTGCTGCTTTCTTGTGCACATTAAACACACGGGGACATCATACATAGTTACGGTTGGCAAATTCCTGTGTGTTAATCATGGCGAAGTCTGGTAACGGGTGAGAAAAAGTATGAGGCAGCGAAGAATTGAAGACCTAGAATAGTTTTCTACCCTGAACGATCCCTTTGTGTCTGTCCATACCAAACAGTTTTGCGTTCTGTTACTGTATTTGCCTCTGCCACTGCTGCTGGAAGCTGTTCTATAGATCCCCCACGCTTCCAGTTATTAAGCACTTCCTCACGTTTCCCCTGAGCACCCAGATTCAGAGACTGGCCTCTTGTTCTAGCACTTCTTTCTATGGGAAATGCTGCCAGCTTGCACCCCAATTTGTCTCCATCCCTACTATCTATCTTGCATATCCCCTCTCCCTGCTTTCTCTTACATCCCCCTTCCCTCTTTTCTCACATCCACTCCCTCTCTCTTTTTCTCTTGTGCATCCACCCCCTCTCCATCCTTTCTCTCGCACATCAACACCACCCCTCTCACTCATTTCTCTCGCACATCTGCTCCCCTCACCCTTATTTCTCTTGCATATCTGCCCTCTCTTCCTCAGCCCCCTCTCCCCATTCTCACATTCCCCCTTTCTTTGCCCTCCCCCACACCCTGTCCCTCCAGGGCTGGCTGACAATTTTGTTGCTAGGGGGCAAAGCCGGACCACCTAGCCCAATAATCGGGGCCCACCACCACCCCTGTAAGCTGCACAGTAAGCACGCATACTGTACCAGATGTGCACACGCAGTCCAGCAGACGGCATGCATGAACAAACACCATAGGTCCCAAATAAGCACATCATACATGCAACACACATCGATGCAACATATACATATAGATGAATGTAATACTTCATTGCACCAGCTGGTGCATGACAGCAGCGGTATGTGAGATTTTTTTTGGGGGGGTGGGGGGTGGGGGCGGACAGTTGCAGAGGTCCTATGCTCTCCCCCAGGCATTTAAATTAGAGGCTGGGGAACCGCACGAGGCCTCTGCAACCTCTACTTATCGAGGTTCGGCCGGCTCCAGGACGCGTTACCATGGCAACGCGGCGTGAAATAACGCCTCGGGTCATGTGACATTGCGCTTACCACAGTAATGTGACATCAAATGATGCCGCGAGTGATGTCACACGTCATTAGACGCCACGTGAGAGGGGGGGGCACCAAGGAGAGCAGGCACGGTGGGGCGCAGCAAAAAAAGTTTGCGTGCCCCTGCATTACAGCATGTGCGATAACATTTGACTAATTCTGCAGCACCCCAGTGGGAATATTGATTTATTTATAAAATGTTTTACCAGGAAATAATACATTGAGAGTTACCTCTCGTTTTACAGTATATCCTGGGCATAGAGTTAAGATGACAAATACATGGTTACAAATAGTTACATACGTGAAGAGGGTATACTTTATATACAAGACATTGCATACACAGTTAGAGATAATATATATTATAGACGTATGTAGCAGTTACAGACCAGATTAAAATGTGAGACAGCTTTGGTTTTGAAAGAACTTAGACTGGTGGCGGCAGTGAGAGTCTCCGGTAGACTGTTCCGGTTTTGGGGTGCACGGTAAGGGAAGGAGCGGCCAGATACTTTGCTGAATCTAATAATAAGTACTACATTTGGTGTGTACTCACTCTCGCATGCACTCTAAAAGAAACAGAATCCGACAAAGCACTCTGACCCCTCCTCAAATATCAAATAGTATAGTGAAAATGTTTTTAAAAAATTAATTAAAAGCTGTGGATTTGGATGGGTCCACAATATTGCAGATAACGGACTGAAGTCCCAGATGGCATTTAAATGTAACCAACCGGAGGATAACGCTAATAGGCACTGTACACTGAATCTTTCTAAGTGTATTATAGGCACTGTACACCGTTTCTTTCTAGTGTATTATAGGCACTATTCAGTAGCAGAGGATCGAGTTGCGAATTACAAACACTCTGTTTCCTAGGTAATACCTCACAGCTGTCAGATGGTATAGCCCCCCACAGTATAATGAAAGGACATGTATATAGTAAGTTGCATGTGTGCTATAGTAACAACCAAGCATAAGGTAAGTCTCTTAATGGCTATACCACACACACACACAGATCATAGTCAGACCATCCCACGTCCGCAGAGAAGCTGAATCCCCCTTGGGGTGAGTGCAGCAGCTGGAAGGCTGAATTTCGGGAACTGATGCAGGCACGGGAAGGGGGTGTCATCGTGACCTGTGATGCAATCCACTTAACACAGAGGAAAGAGTCTTAAAATGCAGGATAGAAATAGCCACGCATCTAACGAGAGGGACAGGTGCTGTACCATGTCACAATGTTACAACTCGCTCTGCACGGTAACGTCAGTGGAGACGTCGCTGATTGCCGACGTACGTTTCGCTGGTAGCTTTCTCAAGGCAATTAGCCGGCTGTCTCGATGGTCTGAATATTTATAGATTGGTCCATTAATGGGTTACCTCCCTATTAACTCTTTCACTACTCCTAAGCTGAGTAAAGAACAGCAGGATGAGGCTGCAGTTTGACCATAACTTTAAAAAGGCAATCCAAATGGCACTTTAAACCAAAGGAAATCGTTTTTTGTTTTAATATATGCAGCCTTTGATTACCTTTATTGACCTTAATTACCTAAGCTGCCAATCGATTCGTTCTCCCGTGATTGATCACCAAAATCCTACTCCACAGGGTTCACTGCCTTTCAGTTTCAAATCAATCATTGAGTCCGTGTAACTCAGCAGCTACAATGTATTGTTATATTACTGAGGTAGCGTTATCTATTGTTACAGTTTGCAGCTGAAACTGCTGGGAACATTTGCAACAAATTATCAAACAGGAAAGTGTTGCAAGTATGCAACAACCGCTGCCCCAGCCACTCCTGGGGAAGTGTTTTAAAACCTACTCTAGGAATCCGAGGATGCTGGCTATATTAAAACTAATTCAGGGGGGCGTGTCCAGGACGCCAACAGGAATGGCTGTGTAAGACAGGAGCTCCGTGGACCCTGATAACCAAAGCTTACTAAAAGCGCCTTTCCCCCCAACCCCCAGACCCCCAAAATCCCAGTAATAGCTGCCGGAACAAGCAGAGATGAGTTCAAAACAAAAAACGCAACCCGCACACGGGGTTACGAAGTTCTTTTCCCCCTCACAGAAAAATGCTGAGGGGACCGGCAAATTACAAGATGGCGCCGGAGCCTCAAACGCACGAGGCACAAGGCCACAGGCCCAAGACCGCGACCGAGGGAGGACTCGCCTAACCCTGAAGCTACCCTCACCCAAAGCATGATGAAAAACATGTTAGACAGCCTACGCGTGTCCATCCAGAGTGATCTGCGGGCAGCGGTAACGGAACTGCGCCAAGATATCACGGGACTAACCGAACGCACGACCGCACTGGAAGAAAAAATGGGAGAAACGCACCAGGCACAATCGGCCGCAGAGAATGAGATATTCAGGCTGGGGCGGGAGATAAGCAACCTAAAGGACACGCTGGAGGATCACGAAAACCGTGATAGGAGGCAGAATATCAGGCTAAGAGGCATCCCTGAGTCTGTCCTCCCCGGCCAGCTGCAGGCATATCTCACTGACCTGTTCACATCTCTCTGCGCTGATCTGGAAATAAAAGACCTGGAGATGGACCGGGCCCACCGCACCTTGAGACCGCGTTCAGATGACCCAAACAGGACAAGAGACGTCATAGCGCGTCTCCACAGGTACACGATCAAGGAAAAGATCATGCAGGCTAGCAGAGCAAAAGAGCCTATAACATTCCGGGACGACCATCTCCAGGTCTATAATGACTTGTCAAAAATAACAGTAGACAAGCGGCGAGATCTCCAACCACTAACCAGACTAATGCGGGACCAGGGGATTAAATACAAGTGGGGCTTTCCCTTTAAATTGATCGTGAACCGAAATGGGAAATTTCTTACGATCAGGCACCCCACAGAGATGACCCGCCTGGCCAAAGCTGTGGGCCTCGACCCCCCCTCGGCGTGGGACTCGGATACATCCGAGACCCAGAGCAGGGACGTCGACGAACCAACAGTGAGAGCATCGCAGCGCCTGGCGGGCCAACGGCTGCAACAAAGATAAAAAACTCAGGACTTACCTTGGTTCACATGATCCCAGTTACAAGTTCAACCCTAATCTGACCCTATCCTGCAGTGTCGACGACGGAGGCCCCGGAGACCCGAAGCCAGATGGAATGAGTGGACGCAGGACGAGATTACAACGACCCCGGGGAACCAAGCATCCTGGAAGCAAGCCGTGCAACCACCTACGGAAAGATCCATCGGCTCCCGAGCTGGTAGCAGCGCAGAGGCGGATAAAGATGGCCGCCGGGGTGACCGGGATTTCCCCGACTCCCCGGATCAGCTACCGGGACCCAGCCTTCGGGGTGGGGGGTTTCGGTGGGCGTGTGGGGGGGGGGAGGCTGAAGGGGATTGCGCCTGTCCCCCCCCCCCCCGTGTTGTGTCCCTTTTCCGGCCGCCTCCTGGTCCCCTCTCCTGCCCATGGGGGGGGAGGGTCCTTGGAAACCTAAGAGCGGGGGCTGCGGAGCTGGCACCAAAGGAGGTATAAGACCGAAAGCCGGAGACTGTGAACTGATCCTCCAGGCAATCGTGAGTACGGCGACCCGCGGGCCCCGAAACCAGAGCTCTTAAAGAGATAGGCGCCTGACAGGCCTCCACGGCCAATGGGCTGAGAGCTCACTGTGAACACACTGTCGATATGCCTACCACTACACCAGTGCACAGACATATCGGGCAAAACAAATGTTAACGGAGCTACTCCCCCCCCTTGTGTACCCGTGCACCCCCCATGTCCCTGCTCCCTCCCCCGCCTCTCCCCCCCCCCCTTCTCCCTCATACCCAACAAGAAGCTAAAACTCGATAGGGAGCCTATTTAATGTGTGAAGCTGGTGAACGCCGGGGCGGGTTTGGGAGCCGAGACGAGGCCCACCCCTTATGGCAAAACATACAGAATCACATATTAAGACTCGCTGCGCTTGGCAGAACTATCAAACATGTAATAAGCGCACATACTGCTATGCTTGCCTCACAATGTGTAAAGACGGAGAGGATATAATACAGAGGATGTAGACACCCCCTCCCCACCTATCCTCCCTCCCCCCTCCCCACTTCCCCCCTCCCTCCCCCCCCCTCCCCACGATACACCCCCTCCTCCCCCCCCCACCCCTCCCCTCCCCCCTCCCCCCCCCTCCCCCCCCCTCCCCCGTCCCTTCCCCCTCTCCTCCCCCCCACCGTCCACCGTTCCCTCCCTCTCCCCCGCTCTTCCCCTCCTCCCTCCACTGCCCACCCTCCCTCACCATTCTGCCCCCCCCCTTCCACCCCCCCCTCTCCCTTCCCCCCCCTCCCCCCCCTCCCACCCCCACACCCCCCCTCCCTCCCGCCCCCCCTTTCCCCCTCGGGCCCACCCCCCCCCCCTCCCCCCCCCTCCCCCCCCCTCCCCCCCCTACCCCACCGCACGCGACTTACCAGGTAGTATAAGCGCCCCGAGAAGTAAAAACGAGGCCTGACAACAAGGACTAAAGAGGGAGGCAAGAAAGCCAGTCCTACTTAACGCCTAAGGTCAACACTGAGCGGGTACCCCTGGCGGGGACCCCGTCTTATGAGCTCGCAGGAACAAAATAGCTCGTCACTGCATGATGGGGAAATGAAAATGTTATACATTAATAGTTGTTACAGTGTTTAAAATACCCAAGGGTATTGAAATGGTTCAGCATGATTGTTTATTTCAGAGCCCAACATTGTGAACCAATGTCACAAGGTTCCTGAACACGGTTTACTCATCTCCCCTACACGTCTTTAGTCCCCCCGTGGACTTCCCCACTTCCCCCCCCCTCCCCTCCCTCCCCTGCCAACCCTGTCCCCGTCCAAAGTTTTATAGGATAAACTGTAGAATTAGAATAAAAAGGGTTAAGAGGGGCAAGGCGCATCACGTCAACAACAAAAGGTCCGGACCTTCCTGTTGCGCACAAGCCACTGTTGCACCGGACCCACCCCAGCAGGGCACGCACTGCCCAAATGCCGGTCACATCGAGACCTGGCAGCAACATGTTGGGACCCGACAGGGCCCAAATTCTATCTCTTCTTCATCTGCTGGCTCTGTCCCAGCAGATCTATCCCCCTCCCCCCCCTTCCCCCCCTCACCCCTCCCCCCTCCTTGGTAGGCCTCACCCACCCTCCAAACGAAGTCTAAAGAGCCCCCACCCCGCCCCTAGGGAAAACAAAAAGCTAACTACAACAATCCCCCAACAACTACATGCAAGACCCCTCCCAGTGGGAAGGAGGAGGTCCCAAGACCCCACACAGCAAAAAACAAACAACCCACAATGAAGACTACGGCCCCCATTAAGGTTCGATCACTGAACGTTAAGGGGTTACAAAATAATAGAAAGCGCAGACTAGCCCTACAGGACTTAAAAAAATCAGGAGGAGACATCATATTCCTGCAGGAGACCCACTTCACATCACAAGACCCCCCAAATGTATTCAAAAAAGTGTTCCCAACATGCTTTTTTGCATCATTTAGTAGTAAAAAGAGGGGTGTAGCTGTCCTGATCAGACAGGGCACCCCATTTAATCATACCAAAACGACAGAGGACCCAGAGGGTAGATTCCTAGTGGTATATGGCTCTCTAGCGGGCTCGGCTATTGCTCTGATCAATGTATACGCACCAAACGAGAACCAAACGGAATTCTTACAATCAGTTCTCGAGGGCGTTGACCCAGGATATCTGTCGTCGATGATAGTGGGAGGAGACCTAAACATGGTCTTAAATCCCACCGAGGACAGATCAACTACAAAGGGTCCCCCCCGTACAACCCACTCCCAAATCACAGGGAAAAGGTTCAGGGATATCCTAGGCGAGTTCTCCCTTGTGGATACTTGGAGATCCCAACATCAGGGCCAGCGAGACTACACCTTTTACTCAGCACCCCACCAGACCTACTCCCGGATTGACTATTTCTTGGTCACCAAAAACGTGATGGCGGCAACCATTGAATCAGACATTGGCTCAATCACGTGGTCCGACCATGCCCCAATCACCCTGACGCTCTCAATACCCTTTGAAAAAACAATAAATTACTCTTGGAGACTGAACGATTCCCTATTAAACCATCCTGAAATAGAGAAGGAAATAAGAACCTCACTTAAGGACTATTTCCTTCTCAACACAGGAACAGTCTCCTCTCCAGCAATCCTGTGGGAAGCCCATAAGGCAGCTATCAGAGGGAAATTCATTTCCATCGGATCCCACAGGAAAAAAGCCCGCCAAACCCTAATCAAGGAACTAACGGACAATATTAAAACAATAGAACAGGCCCACAAAACCAACCCCTCGAAAAAACTATACAAAACTTTATTAACAGCCAGAACAAAACTTAAGCAAACCCAGCTGGAGGATGTTGAAAAGGCCCTCAAATGGACCAATCAACAATACTATGACAAGGGTAACAAGGCCGACAGGCTTTTGGCAAGCAAATTAAGAGGGGTACAAAAAAGATCACAAATAACGGCGATCAGGAGTGGGTCTGGTGGGATTCAATATAGCGATAACAAAATCGCAACAGAATTCACAAACTATTATACCGCTCTCTATAACTTAAGATCCAAAAATAGGAGACCGGAGCCACTAGCTCCAGAACTCATTAAACAATATCTAGACAAATGTCACCTCCCCACACTAACAGAGGAGGAAAACACAGTCCTCAATTCCAAAATTACAAAAGAGGAACTGGAAGAAGCGGTCAAAATGCTGAAGGTTACAAAGTCTCCTGGCCCTGACGGGTTCACCAACGTCTATTACAAAAGGTTCTTGCCCATTCTTTCCACGCATCTCCTAAACACCTTTAACCACTTTATGGAAGGGAACCAAATCCCCCAATCAATGTCTCTCGCCAACCTAGCTATAATACATAAAGAAGGCAGAGACCCGATGCAATGTGGAAGCTATCGCCCAATCTCCCTACTTAACTGTGATCTCAAATTATATAGTAAAATATTGGCAAATCGATTGAACCCCATCTTACCGAGACTAATCAACATAGACCAAGTAGGATTTGTCGCAGGCAGACAAGCCTCAGACAACACTCGGAAGATAATCGATATTATCGATCATGTCCACCTCACAGGGACCAAAGCACTATTATTAAGCCTAGACGCAGAGAAGGCGTTCGATAGAATAAACTGGCAATTCTTGGACCAAACTATGCGCAAATTCGGCTTCAAAGACGCATATCTAGAGGGGGTCCGTAGACTATATCAAAACCCGTCAGCCTCAGTAAAATTACCAGGGGGCAATAACCAGAGATTCGAGATAACCAACGGAACTCGACAGGGATGCCCCCTATCTCCTCTCCTTTTTGCACTTTCAATAGAGCCACTGGCCTCGGCTATAAGACTCAATAGAGACATCCAGGGAATAGAAATTGGAGACAGGCAGCATAAAATATCCCTATTCGCAGACGATGTCATTCTAACCCTTACCAATCCTCAAATCTCCCTCCCCAACCTACAAAAAGAACTCCGAGATTTTGGAAAAATCTCTGGATATAAAATAAATACTGATAAGTCAGAAGCCCTGAATCTAAGCCTGCCAGAGCCAGAGGTGCAACTCCTCAAACTAAATTTTAACTACCGTTGGAGCTCCTCCTGTATCAAATATTTGGGAGTCAAGATATCGAGGACCTACCAAACACTGTACCAACATAACTATCCGGCACTGTTCAAAAAAATAAAACAAGACTTAGAAAAATGGGGAGGATACCAAATATCATGGATCGGGAGGATGATCTCAGTTAAAATGAATATTCTCCCCAGATAGTTATATTATTTCCAGACCCTCCCGGTCCACATCCCTGGCTCAGAATTGAAAAACATCCAAAAAATAATCTTCCAATTTATTTGGCAGGGTAAAAAACCCAGAGTCCCGAGAACGGTCCTCCTGGCTCCAAGGAGGAGAGGAGGAATGGGTGTTCCGGACATCACAAAGTACTACCTAGCTGCCCAATTGCGACAGGTGGTAGTCTGGAACGCGAGCCCACACCAATACGGCTGGCTAGACATAGAGACACAATATGCCAGGACGCCTTCACTGCCGGCCTGCCTTTGGTCACTGAGTAGAGAGGACATGCAGAATAGCAAATTCAAATTAGGCCCTATGAGACACACCTGGGAGACCTGGGCGAAATGCAAACTCAAATTCAAGCTCACCACACCCCAATCTCAACTAATACAAATTCACAAAAATCCAAAATTTCCTCCTGGATGTGAGCCCAGGCAATTCGACCAATTCAAAACCAAAAACATCAGGACGATAGCCGACCTCCTGAGCTTTGGGAAGTTCCTGAGCTACCAAAACCTGCAAGCTAAATATGAAATGGTAGGGTTGAATGTCTTTAAATACCTACAAATTCGGCACTTTATCCAAACATTGTCCCCAACATTGGAATTTCCCCCTCTCACCGGATTCGAGCGGCTATGTAGAGAAGCAGGCCACCAACGAGGTCTAATAACACAAATTTGCTTAGAGCTGGAAAGGGCCACAGACCCTCCTCTACATGATTACATGCAGCATTGGGCTGCAGAATTGGATATAGTTATAGACCGAGAGGACTGGGAAAGTATTTGGGAAAATGCTCCAGGAACTTCCATATGTACCACAATCAAAGAAAATATATATAAAATACTGTTCCGCTGGTATCTTACTCCAGTTAGAATAAATCAAATCTACCCACTGGCATCCGACCTATGTTGGAGAGGCTGCGGTCAAAAGGGGGACATGGCCCACATATGGTGGTCATGTCCGGAAATTCAGAAATTCTGGGAAACAACACAAAAACTAATAGAAGAGGTCACAGACCTCACAATACCCATTGACCCGCTGACCTACCTGTTGGCCAGGCCCTTAGATTACCTGGACCGGCCAACGAGAAAATTAGTCTCCTTCATCCTAACGGCGGCTAGGTGTGCGGTGGCTGCGGCCTGGAAGAAGGTGTCTCCTCCCTCAAAACAAATAATAATACAAAGAGTACAAACAGTAAAGGACATGGAAAGGCTGTCAGCCTTTCTGAAAAGGTCTACTTCCACATACAATAAAACCTGGGACCCATGGGAAACCCATATGGCTCTATTGGGCCGAACTCACCCATAACAACTCAGAAGCACATAAAATGCCACGACACAACCATGAGCCGACAAGGAGTAGGGGAGCGCGACCCATCTCGGTCGTACCCCTTCCCCCCCCGCCCCCCCTCCTCCCCTTCCCACCCCTTTTTCTTTTTCTACACTCACGCCACCCCGAGGGACCAAATAAGGCCAAGGGGGACGTTGAGCCTTTCTTCTTTTCCCCTCAGTTAAAAATGAGAAAAAGATGTATTAGGCCTATACTCTGCACCTCTGTATCGTCAACATCCTGTAATAATATATCTGCCTAATAAAAAAAAAATTTGGAAAAAAAAAAAAACTAATTCAAAATGGCATTGAGTTGAATTTAAAAAAATTGTAAGTATTATCTAATATTATAGAACAGATGTTTTTGCTCTAAAACACGTGTAGGATATTGCTCGGATTTCTCCTTTAAAGCAGCAGTCCAAGCTGCTGTTTTTTTTAAAACATTTTTATTCCCTTTAATATGTGCATCAATACAATCCACACAGTAATAAGTAATTAGCTACGTTGCCGATCGATCGGCGAAGATTCGGCTCAAGGGTTCACTAAATGACTGCAGAGGAGTATTCTGCAGTCAGTGGAATGCAAGTGCATATTAAAGTTCTGTGGGGAAGATCATGTGACCAGGCAGTCATTAGATACAATTGGTGCACTGGTAGAGAGAGGGCAGGGCTCAAAAAGGGGTGTGCCAGAGCCTGTTTCAGAAGAGGAAGGGGATGTGACTTTGTAAATGGTGAAACATTATAAAAAATGCTATAAGTATTTTCTCATAGTATAGAACTAATTTTTTTTAAAAACACACATGTAGGGTATTGCTTTGTCTGCAGCTTTAACACAGTTTAAAAATCAAAAGGGAAAAGTTCCCACTCACAAGTTTAGTGCTGTGACCCAGCACACAGACACAACGTTGTACACCACCAGTAGATGTCTCCTCTGCTTCCTCCATTCTCCTAGGACCTAGGACCTCGTGTTGGATTGAAGCCGCCGAGTCACGCGCTTGCCTCTTCACTTCCGGGTTTGCCAGGATAACCCTCTGATGGTATGGAGCAGCTCCAGCAGGTCGCCAGAATCCCTTGGGCACACTGTTCAACGCTGTGTCTGTGTGCTTTTTATGATCCCCTCTTCATCCATGTATTCCACCTTCTTGAGAACTCACTATGACAAATAGCAGAGCTACAGAATGGGACAAGCCTCTTTTCTTCAGCAATAATAAGTCACAACCAAGCAAGCTCTCCGTGGTCTCCTATTACTAGAATATAATATGCAAAGAAGGAGATATCCACTGTGGTGTACAATGCTGTGTCTTTGTGCTGGGTGACATCTGATCTGTAAATTTCAGAACCCCACTGTCTCCCTGATGACGCTCGTTCACATGTCTCGCTAGCAGTGTCTTGATTTTGTTCCTTATGGTACCTATATGTTCTAAAATGTGCCGCCTTGGTTGGCTTCTCGTTTTGTCCACATATCTTTGCGGCATGTGCATTTGGCTAGGTACATAACACCTGCTGCTTATGAATTTACGGATATCGTAAGTATATGTAAGTATGGGTTTTGAAAGGTTTTAGTAACTTCATGAATGGGCAGGCTTTGCATTGTGAACATCTACAGGAACCTTGTGGTTTGGGAGGAAGCCAACTTGCTCAAAGTGGCTATGAACAAGTATGTCTCTGATGTTTATGGGTCTTCTGCTAGTCATTTCAGGGTGGAAGCATATAGCGTCTTTAAGGTCTTCATCTGCCTGAAGGATGTGCTAGTGTTTTTAAGGATGTCCTTGGCCCAATCCCATTGTTTATTGAATGTTTCGATAAACCTTACTATGTTTGTTTTCGTTAACAAAGGTTTATCTCTCAATAGATCAAGTCTTGGGGTATATTTTGCCTTTTTATAAGCCCTGTTAATTATTTTATTGCTATACCCCTTTTACTTGAATCCTGTCCTCATTTGCCGTGCTTGTATTTCAAATTTAGTGTTCGTTGAGCAGTTCCTCCTGATCCTGAGGAACTGTCCAACAGGAATACCCCAAATCAAAGCTTTGGGGGTGGAGGGGGCTATTCGCCCGAAGTATACTGTTGGCGGCCGTCTGTTTCCTATGTGTAGTTGTGACTAACTCCCCATTAGTGCCTCTTTTCATTTTTAGTTCCAAGAAAGTAACATCATTATGACTGTATTCGGATGTAAGTTTAAGGTTGTGGTTGTTAATATTGAGGGTATCAATGAACTCTTGGAGTAGTTCAGGTGTCCCTCACCACAACAGGAACACATCGTCAATGAATCTTGACCATAGGTCTATATGGACAGTATTTTCTTCCACGTCAGGGGGGAGCAACTCGGTAACCAAGGATAAAAAGAAATAAAGCAAAAATATGGTAAAGTATGTCTTATACAAAAGCTATTTCAATGTGATAAAGAAGATTATATACCGTCTGCACTATTGCCCCCTTTCTTCTTGGCAAGGTACTTTATCCACAAAATCCACGGGGAGCATGGGGAGGAAACAAAAATAAATTTAAGTGCAGCAAAAATGACAATGTGAAAAAAGCCTTCAATTGACTTGGCTCTAATGAATTGACTACTTACAAGATGTAAGAGTCAAAAAGGCAGGGTTGACTCAAACGGTCAGAGGTAAGTGGATGATGCAGTTGTCATCAAGGTGGATCAGGTCCCCAGGATCACGTACCCCAATGTAGAGAGAAAAACTGGCATAGCGCAGATCACTCAAGATAAAAATAGCTTTATAACAATAAAATATTATACTCACATTCTAACAATAAAAAACGGGCATATCACACACTGCATTAGTGTAGGAAGATTTTAGCCAGCTGGCTCACCGTCCCACAACGTTCCCCCACTCCTCCGCCTCAGCCTCCGGTCAGCTGTTTAGACTGCTCCGACTGGCGTGTGACGTCACTTCTGGTTTCGCCGCTCGGTGAGGGCTGAATCCTCCTGCAACTCCTCTGCTGTATGCTCCTCTCTGAATAAGACTCCCACTCTACGCGTTTCGAAAGCGACTGCTTTCTTCCTCAGGAGTGTGGAGTCTCATGACACATTGCATGCTTTTATATCTTGGTGATCTAATTAATCAACAGGTGTATGCTATTCCTTAAAGTGCTACTGGGGTGGATAGTACAAATACAATTGCTCATATGCACACATGGGGTTAAAATCTCAGTATACATGATGGTAAATGCATAGTTAGGGGGATGCTTGGTGTACAGGATAGGGATTGAATATTTGTGGGAATATAAATATAAATAGTGATACATTTGGAGTCTATTTGGACAGCCTATAATTTCAAAACATATTAACTCACTGAAAATATCACAGGGGATATACGATCTGGAATGGCAGACTCACCATAATTACAGACAGTTTATACAAATTAGTTATAAAATTGTAACAACCTTGCAAATAAACTTTAACAAATTAATTATAAAATCCTAAAAAATCTTCTTAAACACCTACAGTTGGATGATGGTGAATTATATAATCATGGAGCTAATATAACACTTTTTAACATGCAAAGACATTTATTACCATACAAAAAACATTTACTACCATACAAAAAACATGAAATGCACAGAGTATAAAGGCTATTGGATAGATAACGAGGGAATTGGATGACAAAAACTCCTAAAGAAGGGGGAGACAAAAACCACATTAGAGACAAATACATTTATTTAAAAAATGGCAAAATGTCTAGCTCCATATTTAATCCCCTTGGGGTGAGACTTCCTAAACGATGGATTCAAAAGCATTCTCTCCTCAGAAGTTCATTCTCTCTGTCTCCCCCTCTCCAGTGTTGTTTCACTTGTTCTATTACTGTATAAGTCAAACCTGTTGCATCTCCTTGATGTACTGTGGAGAAATGATCAGAAACACTATGGGTCTTTATTTGTCGTTTAATGCTGCTGAGGTGTTCTAGGATCCTAGTTCTAATGGGTCTTGCAGTCTTGCCCACGTATTGTAATTTACATGGGCACTCTAATAAATATACGACGTGGTCTGATCTGCAGGTAAGACTTGTTTTTATAGTAAAGCATTCATTAGTGACATTGGAGCAGAAGTTTGCGTTATTTGTAGATTTGAACTGGCAGGCCCTGCAAGTTTTGCACCCATAGAACCACTTGTTTTGGATCAACCAATTATTCTTACTTGGGTTTTTCTCTCTTAGTGCACTGGGCGCCAGCTTAGTCTTCAAATTGTCAGCTCTTCTAAACAAAACATTGGGTCTTTCTGGAACCACACTCTCCAGTATAGAGTCATTTTTCAGGATATCCCAGTGTTTATTCAGGATCTTCTGAATATTTTTAGATTCCTTATTATAGCCCGTAATGAATGCAAACTCTAAATGTTCTTTTCTCTTTTTACTTTAAGGAATAGCATACACCTGTTGATTAATTAGATCACCAAGATATAAAAGCATGCAATGTGTCATGAGACTCCACACTCCTGAGGAAGAAAGCAGTCGCTTTCGAAACGCGTAGAGTGGGAGTCTTATCCAGAGCGGAGCATACAGCAGAGGAGTTGCAGGAGGATCCAGCCCTCACCGAGCGGCGAAACCGGAAGTGACGTCACACGCCAGTCGGAGCAGTCTAAACAGCTGACCGGAGGCTGAGGCGGAGGAGTGGGGGAATGTTGTGGGACGGTGAGCCAGCTGGCTAAAATCTTCCTACACTAATGCAGTGTGAAATGCCCGTTTTTTATTGTTAGAATGTGAGTATAATATTTTATTGTTATAAAGCTATTTTTATCTTGAGTGATCTGCGCTATGCCAGTTTTTCTCTCTACATTGGGGTACGTGATCCTGGGGACCTGATCCACCTTGATGACAACTGCATCATCCACTTACCTCTGACCGTTTGAGTCAACCCTGCCTTTTTGACTCTTACATCTTGTAAGTAGTCAATTCATTAGAGCCAAGTCAATTGAAGGCTTTTTTCACATTGTCATTTTTGCTGCACTTAAATGTATTTTTGTTTCCTCCCCATGCTCCCCGTGGATTTTGTGTGTTTTGCTGTTACTGTGGGGGAAGAGTGAAGACTACCCCTTCCCAGTGGGTTCCAGAGCAGGGGGTGGAACTGTATTTACTTAAATGTTATCACATTTTTCACTTATTTAAGTTTTTGATTAGTCACTTATTATTAGTGTCCACTTTTTATTTGTTTGCGCCTGTGTTCACTTTACCACTATACAAAGATACTTTATCCATCAGACTACACTGGATTGATTTGCCACTGTTTTGTAGATGCCTTTAGATTTGGGAAAGATGTGAGTAAGACCAGTTACCCCCAGACCACACATCCCTCTTTTGTATAAGACATATTATACCATATTTTTCTTTACTTCTTTTTATCCCTGGTTACCGGGTTGCGCGTCCCCTGATGTGGAAGAAAATACACTTTGGAAGATGTCTTGGGAGGTTTTGAGCAGCAAACAGTGCTTAATTATTTATTCACTATTTTATCATTATTCTTATGCACTAATTATCACTACTTCACTTGAATTACACTGGACGTCGCATGCTGTTTGCTTAAAATAATTCTCACACTGTTGTGCACATTTTTATGCAAAACAGTGTGAGAAATATATTACGCAAACAACATGTGTCATCCAGTGTAATTCAAGCGAAGCAGTGATAATTAAAACTGTATAAAAGGGTCTGAGGACACAATTTTTATTATAATTACATTTACTTAAATAAGTAGTTTTGGTGAATCCCGGTAAGTTGAGGTTGCAGAGGCCTCGCGCGGTCCCCCGGTATTTAATTTAAAGAGCTTCCCGTCTTGTCCCATGCTGGGCCCCTCTCTCCCGCCGGCGCGCGACGGAAGCTGAGCCTAACTTCTAGGTGCACCCCGGTTGGAGAAAGAAAGGCCCGGAGTGGGAAGAGGAGGCAGCAGCTGAGGAGAGCCAAGAGCAGGGGCCCGGCGGCGGAAGCCAGAGGCCTGGCAGCTGGGTCAGGTCTCTGGTTGCTGCTGCCGGGCCTCGGTTCTCCTCAGCTGGTGCCTCCTCGCCCTATGCTGGGCCTTTCTCTTTCCAACCGGTGCGCACCGGAAGCTGAGTGCACCTGGAAGTCAGACTCAGCTTCCGGCGCACACCGGTTGGAGAGAGAGGCCCGGCGAGGAACCAGGCACCAGCTGAGGAGAGCCGGGGCTTGGCGGTGGCAACCAGAGGTCCGGCCGCCCGGCAGCAGGATGCAGAAGTTGGGCCTGGCCAGCGGGGTCCCCTGCAACCACTGGGCCCGGTACACTTGTCCTGGATCTCTGTCGGCGGGGTTTAAGGCAAGAGAGATCAGTAGAGGTGAAAGGGGGGGGGGGGGGAAAGGAGACAGTTTTAGATAAAATGCAGGAGACAAGCAGGAGGGATCAGGTGAGTGGAAAGCCTTAAAGGTAAGGAGAACTTTGTAAGTGATCCGAGAGGAAGGGAGGCCCTGTTAGTAGTATGTTACAATAATCCAGATGGAAAGGATAAGGGCAAACATTAGATCTTAGCAGTAGCAAGACAGAGGAAAGTGCGGATCTTAGAAATATTACGGAGGAAGAAGGGACAAGTTTTGGCCATGCTGTTAATGTGAATGGAGAAGGAAAGGGAAGAGTCATGTGTTACTCCTTAGCAACATGCTTTGCTGACCGAGTAGATAGTAGAACCATTTACGGTTGTGGAAAAATAGGATATCGGGCCAGGATTAAGCCGTGGTTATAGTGCCGGCGACGCGACGTCGCCCGAAAACAAATGCATTGTGGCCGCCGCGTGCGCTTATAGTAAGGCCTCGGCCATGTTCCTTGCTTGCTGGCGGAAGCGCGCTGACGTCCGCTCCCGCTCAGCACTGAGCCCCTACAGCCGCAATTAGAGCGGCTTTAGTAGGGTCTCACCTGCGCTTCCGCAAGCGTGCGGGAGCGCAGGTCTTAGGGGAATTTAAAATTCCCCCGCTTGCTGGTGCGACAGGCTGGTCACGTGAGCGGTTCGCCCAATGAGGGCGAACCAGCTCCGTGACGTCACTGGCCTGCCCCCGGCCAGTGACGCGCCCGCCCCCGGCCCGCCCCCTGACGGCACGCTGACAGCGCATGCGGTAAGCAACCGCAAGGCCGGGGAAAGCACCCGCTTTCCCTGTGCCTCAGCGCGCCTCAGCACGCCAGCAGGGAGCATGGCCGAGGCCTAAGGGCGACAAAGCGACGGGGCAACGTGATTTTTGGAAGCCGGGAATATTTGAGTTTTCAGGGGCTGTCGGCTCATGTGACAGCCCCTGAACCAATCAATGCCCTGGTCGCCCGAGACGCCGCCGCAAAGCAAAATACAACTTTTGCTAACGGCGACGGATGACGTCACGCATCGCGTCACCGTCACGGGCACTATACGCACGGCCTTAGGGGGAAATATGAGGAGCTCAGTTTTAGCCATATTAAGTTTAAGGCGGTGGAGCACCATCCACGAGAATATAGCCAGTAGGCAATCAGAAACTTGGGATTGAATTGCAGGAGTGAGGATAGGGGTTGATAGATATATCTGTGTATCATCTGCATAGAAATGATATCTAAGGCCAAAAGAGTTAATGAAGTCACCAAGTGATAGTGTGTAGAGAGAGAAAAGGCAAGGTCCCAGAACAGATCCCTGAGCTACACCAACAGACAGATCACCAGGAGACGAAGACATGTTAGCAACAGAGACCAAAGACGTGCGATGGGAGAGGTGATGAGAACCAGGATAGAGCTTGGTTACAGATACCAAGGGAATTGAGAATATGAAGAAGAAGAGGGTGATCGACAGTATCAAAGGCAGCAGAGAGATCGAGCAGGATTAGTAGGGAGAATGACCATGGGATTTGGCTTAGTGTAGATCATTGGTTACTTTAGTGAGCACAGTCGCTGTAGAGTGAGCTGTACGAAACCCAGATTGTAAAGGGTCCCGGAGGGCTTGGAAATGAAGAAAGTTGATCATACGAGAGCGTTATAGTATTTTCTCGCCACACATCCCAGGGAGCGCCCCAGTTCAAACATCCACTGAGCCATACGAGAGAACACAAGACGTTCTAGCAGTTTGGAGGCAAAAGGCAGGAGAGATACCGGCCGGTAGTTAGTAAGGCATGTAGTCCAGGTGTAGTTCAGGTGTCCAGGTGATTGGGGGAACGCAGGTACATATAAAAAGAAAAACACAAGCAAATAGTGCAATATGTTTTTTAAAGTGACGATCCCTTGCAAAAAATCTAAAGAAATTTGTACTCACAAATTTCTTAGTATAAACGTGTGCATAAAGGTTTCTTGGCCCTGTAGCATCGAGCTTGTCAGCACATACAGAGACAGCACATACAGGAACCTTAGTGGAGTAGAACAAGAAAACGGAACATAGCGCAGACTGATAAAAACTTTATCTGAGAAGGATGAATGGTAAAATGCACGCACATCGTGCCAGATAAAATCAAGCATATAGATCATAGAATCGACGCCGGCAACGCCAAGGCAGACCACATATCAGGGGTCCCTAACGCTAATATAAATTCTTAATAACCTGTGTAATAACAGGAAGAATGATTTATAGTAAATCTGTCAATATTAGTTGCAAAGTTCTGAGTCTGACTGAAGCTTTTATTAACCTGTACATTACCAGGAAAAGCACTCTGTATTAGAGATGTCACAGCCAAACTGCAAGCAGGCAAGTTCCCCTGAGTGGAAGATGCTATGGAGTGAGCCCATAACCATTTAAATGTGGGAGGGGGTGAGCTTAAATTAGGAAGGAGGTTGCCACCCTCCAATCAGCCATGACTAGCTGGACAAGAATTGTAAAACATACTGGACACCTAACAAGCTCCTATTGAACCCCCAAAATGACCACAACATATATATAAGCATATGAGTGTCACAGAGGAGTGCTACTGAGCATGGCAATATATATTTTTAAAACCAGAGACAGAACATAAAACACAGACAAAGCTCAGTTTTTAGCACATCCAGTGAGACTCATACACGGTACAGTGCCTAAATATTGATGTATAAATATCTAATAAGTAAAATGGTCTTTTAGTTTGACATTTTTGGCCAAAATTGTTGTAAGCCCCTGAGCCAACGCCAAGGCAGACCACATATCAGGGGTCCCTAACGCTAATATAAATTCTTAATAACCTGTGTAATAACAGGAAGAATGATTTATAGTAAATCTGTCAATATTAGTTGCAAAGTTCTGAGTCTGACTGAAGCTTTTATTAACCTGTACATTACCAGGAAAAGCACTCTGTATTAGAGATGTCACAGCCAAACTGCAAGCAGGCAAGTTCCCCTGAGTGGAAGATGCTATGGAGTGAGCCCATAACCATTTAAATGTGGGAGGGGGTGAGCTTAAATTAGGAAGGAGGTCCCCGGATGGAGCTGGAGGCGGATTGGTCAACAGGCAGGTAACGCTGCGTATGTCCTCCTACTACCTCGTCACTGGTCACACTCGCGTTTCACCTTGTCAAAGGTTTCATCAGGAGTGTCTTGGAGTAATAGTATTCGCTATAAGTACCCTGTCTGAGCATTTCATTGGATGATGACAAACCAATGGAATGGAAGATACCCAAATGAGCAACCTGGTCTAATGATGTTACTAATCTTACGGAGCTGAATACACTGTAAACATCCAAAAGGCAACACAGTAGCCATCTTAGAATAGTAGAAAAATGCTATATGATAATATTAGCATTGTGAGAGTAACATAAATTAAAAATTTGATGCAACACATGCAAAAAATCCCCAAAAATCTATATAAACACAATAAAACAAGTAAAATACTACACTAAAACCTAAATAAAAGATGAATAAAACTAGAGATTAAATCACTGGTGTAACAAATCTATGGAAGAGAAAGAATGAGAACAGAAAAAAGTAATTAGTTAAATGCAGTAGAAGACAATTACAGAAACAGAACACAACTATCCTCAATAAATACTGGATAAAATCATTGAGGTCAAAATCCACATTGAGGCCGGCGGGGGACAGAGTACCTACTCTTAATTAGATCAATATTTCGATCCCCGCCTCTCCAATGGGGCATGACTCGTTCAATCCCTTTATATCTTAGTCCAAAGGGATCAGTATTATGGAACATAAAGAAATGTTAAGAAACACTATGTGTGACTAACTTTCTTTTAATATTCCCTATATGTTTGAGGATTCTAGTGCGTATGGGTCTTTACCACGTATTGTAGTCCACAGGGACAATCGAGAAGATATACTATGAATCTAGATTTGCAGTTGTGTCTATTGATTTTATAGTTATGTCCTGTGGTGTTAGATCTAAAATTGTCCCGAGATAGAACTAAACCTACATGCTGTACAATTTTTGCAATTGAAAAAACCTTTCGGAACATTTAACCATCCTGATATAATAGTTTCCTTCTTTATTTTCAGAGCACTGGGAGCTATTTTGCCTTTAATATTGGGAACCTTCCTGAAGAGAACCTGAGCTGTATCTGGAATATGGCTACCGAGGACAGAGTCATTTTTCAACACATGCCAATGTTTATTCAGGATGTGTTTAATGTTCCCCGCTTCTTTATTATATTGAGTAATAAACGGTATCACCAAATTCATTTTGGCCTGTTTATATATTGGAGTCAGAATCTGATTTCTAGTTAAGCATATAGTTTTATTCAAGGCCTTGTCTATATTCTCAATTTTATATTCTCTGTCTTCAAAATTGTTGGTTAGAATATTTGATTGTTCTAGAAACACCTCATTCTCAGTACAGTTACATTTCAATCTTCTGTACTGGCCGAATGGAATATTTTATCCAGTTTCTATGATGACAACTGGATTGTACAACGAGGTTATTGCAATCTACCTGTATGAAGTAATTCCGAGTTTTAATTCTACCATCTTCTATATATATGGTTAAATCCAAGAAATTGACAGTTGAATTACTAACATTAGAGGTAAATGTAAGATTCACTGAATTAGAATCCAAATACTCAAGAAACTCGTCTAGACCTTTTCGGGATCCCTTCCAGATGAAGATAATGTCATCTATGTATCTACGCTAGGTGACCAGGTTTGCAACAAAGCCCGCCCATGACTATATATGGTCATCTTCCCAAACACTCATGAAGAGGTTGGCGTAGCTTGGCACAAACCTGGTCCCCATGACCGCCCCACACAGCTGCAGAAAAAAAATCTCCATTGAACCAGAAAAAGTTCCTTTTTAAATTAAACTCAATACATTTAATTAGAAAATCAATTTGTGTTTTATGCATTTTTCCATTCTTTTCCAAAAATGTTGACACTGCCCTACATCCATCAATATGTTTAATAGATGTATATAAAGCAGTTACATCTGTAGTAACTAGATAATAACTGTCTTTCCATTCTATATTATCTAAAAGGAGTAAAACATCATCTGTATCTTTAAAATGGGACTTTTGTCCCTTTACCTAATCTTGTAAGAAGCTATCGATGAACTCCGATAAATTGGAAGTCATGGACCCGATGCCTGATATAATTGGCCTCCCCAGGGGGTTTGATCTATTGTATGAACCTTGGGTAGGAAATAAAATATTGGAAATGTAGGATTGTCTATAGTTAAGATTTTATATTCATTATCATTCAATATTCCTTTTCTCTTACCCTCCTCCAGTAATTTATTTAATTATTTTTTGAAGGTATCTATGGGGTTTAATCCTAATTTTTTTGTATGTCGTGGAATCTCCAAGGACCCATTCCACCTCTTTCATATAATAACTCCCGTCCATGATGACCACCCCCCCCTTTGTCGATCTGCTTAATTACTATGTTCTCATCTG
The DNA here is from genome assembly GCF_040206685.1 of Ascaphus truei. Classification (NCBI taxonomy): domain Eukaryota; kingdom Metazoa; phylum Chordata; class Amphibia; order Anura; family Ascaphidae; genus Ascaphus; species Ascaphus truei. Next base: position 27,508,052 of record NC_134496.1, on the reverse strand, counting down.
ATGCTAACTCATCTAATGCTTCTTTTTCCATTTTAGATAGATTAAAGGATTTATTATTTATTTTATTAGTTAAAGTTTCTAAATCCTTAGTGATAAGTTGAAAAAATACATCTATATGATTACCCTCAGCAAATGTAGGGAAAATGTTGGATTTGGGTTTGAATGTAGAGTGAACATAATCTGGATCAGATAGTTCTTGGAGTGTTCGTTTCTCTCTCTGCAGCTGGATTGGAAATATTCCTGGTCTCTATATCTCTGTTTAGAAAAAGTATTTTTAGAGTAAGAGTCTGTAATTTTTATGTGAATCTACATAAAGGTTAAATGTATTGGGTCCCATAGTCGGGGCAAAATGAAGGCCCTTTGCTAATACCTTACTTTGACTTGTAGTGAGAATCTTCCCATTGAGAGTTAAAATATTTTTATATTACAGTCTGTGAATCTTACTGATTTTGTTTCTTTCGTCTCCCTCGTTTCCCTCTGACATTCGTCCTTTTCTTAAGTGTCCTTGAGGGGAATCTTTTTTCCATCAGGGGTTGAAACCTGTTTCTGTTTCTCCCATGAACCTGAAAAACCCCTTTGTCCTAAAAAAGGAGAATCATTCCCTTTTTGCATTTTCATTTCCCTTAGGGATGGTGCAAGAAGTACTGGGATTATATCTATTTTCTTCCTTTTCTTCTTTTTCTGTTCTGATCTTATTTACTAATGGTTCAATGTTTTACATTTTTTCTTTTACCTTTCCTCCAGATTTTTTTCTGATAATTTTCGGTATGTTTCTTTGTTATAATAGATGATATGAAACCCACATGCTTCCTAGGATAATTGTCTGCATAAGGACCTCTGTAAGAAGTATCTGTGCATATTTCTCTCTTTTCACCTTTATCTGAATAATCAGAATGATACCATTTATTGAGATCAGAATGATAACTCCTATTAAGTCTAGAATCTAGTTTATTTCTATTTTTATTTTTGTTCCAACTTCTCTCAATACCAGTATCATAATCGTTTTGATCTCTTTTGCATTTTAGACCAGGTTGCTCATTTGGGTATCTTCCATTCCATTGGTTTATCATCATCCAATGAAATGCTCAGGCAGGGTACTTATAGCGAATACTATCACTCCAAGACACTCCTGATGAAACCTTTGACAAGGTGAAACGCGTTGAGTGTGACCAGTGACGAGGTAGTAGGAGGACATACACAGCGTTACCTGCCTGCTTATCAATCCGCCTCCAGTTCATCCGGGGATTCCACCCAGAGACGCGAGGACGGACGACGCACGCCATACAGAGCACGGAAGCTGCGAGCTGTCGGCGTCGATTCTATGATCTATATGCTTGATTTTATCTGGCACCATGTGCGTGTATTTTGCCATTCATCCTTCTCAGATAAAGTTTTTATCAGTCTGCGCTATGTTCCGTTTTCTTGTTCTACTCCACTAAGGTTCCTGTATGTGCTGTCTCTGTATGTGCTGACAAGCTCGATGCTACAGGGCCAAGAAACCTTTAAGCACAAGTTTATACTAAGAAATTTGTGAGTACAAATTTCTTTGGATTTTTTGCAAGGGATCGTCACTTTGAAAAACATATTGCACTATTTGCTTGTGTTTTTCTTTTTATATGTACCTGCGTTCCCCGAATCACCTGGACACCTGAACTACTCTGGATTGAGGAAGCAATCCACACCCAGGGTTGAAGCTGCAATATACTCATTTATCTGTATTTGATTTTCCATTCATATTCACTTTATTCACTATATTTAATTTGAAAATACACACGTGCACGATTTTTCTTATATCACTTGATATTTCCATATTGGAGATTTATATAACAGACTAGATTTAAGCGCCGCTATATAACACTCCTTTTTTTGCACTTAGTAAGGCACGTTCTATAGTGCCGGGTGCGTGCTACGCCGTGCGCGCGCGTGGATTTTTAGTTGGCTGACGTAAGTCAGCCTTTCTATACGAGGGCCGCATGCGCGCACGGCAGGGAGAGGGGAGCCGACAGACAGCGGCGCAGATGAAGAAATTCATCTTTTCGCGCCGCTGCCTGCGCTCAAATGTATGTATTAGTGTGTATGTGTGTGTGTGTGGATGTATGCGTGTATGCGTGGATGTGTGTTTGTATTGATGTGTGTGTGGGGGAGGGGTAAATAATTGCACAAATAAAAAAAAATTAAACTTTTTTTTTATTTAAAAAAATCTTACTTAAGACTTAATTTCACTCACACAAAATACACACACACATACACACATATATACACTCAACTGCAGCTCCCGGCACTATATACAGGAATATCATGCAGCACGTGGTCGCGCGTTCGCATAGGAACGCACGGCCGCATCCTGTATATAACAGCCCTTAGGCACGTAGTGTCTAGGGTTTTTCTGAGAGTATTGAGAGGGGTCGTGTTGTAGAGAGGGAGAAGAGAACATCAGTTTAGAAACTTCCATCTCTGTAACAGGAGAAAAGTAGTCAAAAAAGTGGAAAAAGGAGGTTTAGGTGGGAGCAAAGAGGAGGGGGACGGGACAGAAGGAATCTCCTTGTGGATAGCATCCACCTTGCTTTTAAAGTGGTCGGCAAAGGCTTGAGGAGAAGTGATGGGAGGTGGGCGAAGAAGGTGGAAGGAGGGAGTCAAATACAGAGAGAAGACAGCAGTGGATTGAATTTGTGAGTGTTGATGATTTTGGAAAAATTGTGCTGTTTAGCCTTAGAGTTAAAACAGGAGAAGAGAAATGTATAGTGCAGAAAATAAGCCTGAGTGTGAAATTTCTTCCGAAGGCGTTCAGAGGAGCGAGTGCAGGTGCGAAGGAAGCGTGTTTGTGAATTTATCTCGGTCCCATCCCCTCTCCCTCTTTTCTTCCTCACATCCTTCTCTCCCTCCTTCCTCACATCTTCCTTCCCCTCACACCCCGTCTCTTTTCTCTCACATCCCCCCTCACCCTCCGTCCTCTCTTATTTCCCCCTCCCTCCCTTCTTGTTTACATCCCCCTCTCCCTCCTTTCTCATTCATATCCCCCTCTTCCCGTTGGCAGATTAAGCTTTTTGACACCTGTAGGCTGGGGGGTGGGGGGGAGCGGCCCTCGTCCTCAGCGAACGACATCATGATGTCACGGCGCCGCATTGTTAATGTGACGTTGTGTCACCATGATGACGCAACACTACAGGAGGAGGCCTGCAATGGAAAAGGTGAGACACACACAAACAAATTGTTTCCCCCAAAAATTGATTCCCCATCAAAAATTGCAGCTCTAGGCAATAGCCTTCTCAATCCTATGGGAAATCCGCCCCTGCCTCTCTCTCTCTCTCTCTCTCATACCCATCTCCCTCTGTCCTCTCTCATATTCCCCTTTCTCGCTCACATCTCCCTCTCCCTTCCTTTCTCGCTCCCATCCCCCCCCCTTATGTCCCCCCTCTCTGTCCTTTCTGTCGCTCCTGTCCCCCCCTCTCTCCTTTGAATCTCTAGACATCACCTCCCTTTGTTTGTGCAGCCCACGCCCCCCTCCCGACTCAGGACGAGCACTTAATTGCTTCTGGATCAATTTGGATCAGGGACAGAATCCGTTACAGTTCCTGTTCTTCCGGAGAGATGAAATGACATTGCTGCTGGTGCTGATGCTGCAGTGGGTTTATATATAGTACACTCATTTTCCCAAGGTCATTTCATAGGTGAAAGAATGCTTGGCCCTGGATGCTTCTACCCAGTTAAAAAAAGCAGTGGGACTTTTCTTTAATGCCGATACTCCAGTTCTCTTAAAGGTGCAGTCCCACAGAGCTGACCCAAAACGACCTTTTTAAATAATGTAACAATCTTATTGTCTTCCGTAAAGGAAACTAGCCGTGCTAAAAGCAAATATTTGGCTGCTTATTTGGATATTGGTTACAAAAACGAAGGTCTCAAGGGTGACGTTGCTGAGCCCGATCCAAAGCTGTGTCAGCTCCTTGTGACCTTGGGGCAAGTCATTTCATCACCCTGTGCCCATATAATACTAGATTGCAAGCTTTGCTGGTCAGGGATGTGCAAGAGAGAAATTCTATAGTTAAAAGCTGGATATTTTAATGTAAAATCCAGCGAAGTGACGTTCTGCTCTCTCCTTAACCCCATTTATTCCTCCTTTTCCTCTCTTCTCTCCCTCTTAACACATTTTCTCCCTCCCCCCCCCACACACACACACAAACACATCCTTATCACTCAATCCCCATCTCTTTTTCTCTAACTCTCTCCATCCATTCCACTCTTCCCCCTCACTCTCTCCCCTCCACCCACCACTCTCCTCCCCCAAAACCCACTCCCTCCTCCCCTCCCCCATCCTCTCTCTCCCCCTCCTTCTCTCTCACCCTCCCCTTTCCCCTCCTCTCTCTTGCCCTCTTCCATCCCCTCCTCTCTTCCCCATCCTTCCTCTCTCTCACTCTCCTTTCTGTCTCCCCTCCTTTCTCTCCCCCTCCTTTCTCTCCCCTCCCTCCTCTCTCTCCCCTAACCCCCTCTCCCCACCTCTCCCCCTTCTCTCCCCTCCTCCTCTCCCCCTCCTCATCTCTTCCCTCCTCACCCTTCCTCTCTCTCACTCTCCTTTATGTCTCCCCTCCTTTCTCTCCCCTCCCTCCTCTCTCCCACTCTCCTTTCTCTCCCCTCCCTCCTCTCTCTCCCCTAACCCCCTCTCCCCACCTCTCTCCCCTTCTCTCCCCCTCCTCATCTCTTCCCTCCTCACCCTTCCTCTCTCTCACTCTCCTTTCTGTCTCCCCTCCTTTCTCTCCCCTCCCTCCTCTCTCCCACTCTCCTTTCTCTCCCCTCCCTCCTCTCTCTCCCCTAACCCCCTCTCCTCACCTCTCTCCCCTTCTCTCCCCCCTTCTCTCCCCCTCCTCATCTCTTCCCTCCTCACCCCTCCTTTCTCTCCCCTTAACCCCCTATACCCCTTCGACTTCTTCCCACCCTCCTCTCTGTCTCCCCCATCCCTCCCCTCTTCCTCCTCTCTCCCCCTCCTCTCATCTCTCCCTCCCCCCTTGCTCTCTCTCCCCTCCTCTTTCTCCCCTTCCATCACTCCTTCCATCCTCCTCTCAGTCCCTCCTTTGCTTTTTTCTACCCCCCCTCCATCCTCCTGTCAGTCTCCTGGTTGTCAAGGTAACTGGAGCCGGCTCCGGACTCAGCTCAGAGCTCATCTACTGCACACACCGGAGACACCGCCCGCATATACCGCGCATTACCCGGACATACAATCCGTATATACCGAGCATCACCGAAGACACCGAGCTTCAAACCCGAGACACTGCCCGGAGACACCGGAGACACCGCCCGGATATACCGCGCATTACCCTGAGATACAGCCCGTATATACCGAGCATCACCTGGATACACTGCCAGGGTATACCGCGCATTACCCTGAGATACAGCCCGTATATACCGAGCATCACTCGGATACACTGCAAGGGTATACTGAGCATTACCAGGGGACACGGATCATCCCCCGGAGATACTAGCACCCCCCCGGGTATAACCCTCCTCCTCCTCCTCATGCCTTACCCCCGGCTCCCCGGTCCTCTCCCAGGGCTCCTCCTCCTCCTCCTCTCCGGGGTCCTGTCCGGGGAGGTTCCGGCAGATCCGTGCGGTGCCGAACCGTGTAACACCCGGGACATGTGCAGAACCGGAGACTGCCAGGTATGCACTATATATCTATATCTATATATATACTGTACAGCTATACTGTATATACACCTATATACCTATGTGTACACACACACATATCTGTCTATCTATCTATCTATCTATCTATCTATCTATCTATCTATCTATCTATCCTGTACAGCTATACTGTATATACACCTATATACCTATGTGTACACACACACCACACACACACACACTTATATATCAATATATATCCCTCTATCTATCTATCTATCTATCTATCTATCTATCTATCTATCTATCTATCTATCTATCTATCTATCTATCTATCTATCTATCTATCCATACAGTACATATATACTGTATACATATATACACACACACATACACACACACTTATAGACACACATCCATACACCTATATACTGTATACACAAACACACATTTTTATGTATATATCTATATGTTAGTATTAATATTTATTTGTAAAGCGCCTGCATATTCCGTAGCGCGGTACAGCAGGGGGACCGAGCGACATTCAGTAAACAGGGTGACGTACAAATAAGAACAGACAAGCAATCAGATACAGGCGGTAAGGCTAAGGCCCCGCTGCACGCGCCCGCACGGCCGCCTTGCTTGCCGACGGCGCGTGCAAGTCACTGCACCGCGATCTGCGGTCTGCAGATAACTTTTTTCTGCGCTGGGGGGCGTGTCCAACATGGGTCAGGGTCACGGCCATGACAGGGGGGGCGGGCCAGAACACAGGGCCCTTTTGATTCCGGGCACAGCAGCTGCCTGCATGCAAGTCCCCAGCACGCAGCAGGGGCAGCAGTGGGCAGGGGCAGACTGCGAAACGGGCACCAGAGGGGGGGAGGGGCGGGGGGGAGGGAGAGATGGAATGCTATGCACGGCTGCCATCACAGACTTCCATCCCAAGCCACCTCCCTTCCGTAGCTCCTCCCCTCCTCCCCTCCTCCCCTCCTCCCGTCCTTCCCTCCTTCCCTCCTCCCCTCCTCCCCTCCTCATTGGCGTACCACGTGACGCGTCAGCGCTTCTGATCTCCAGAGGCTTGTAGCTCCGGCCGGCTGACGCGTCACAGCGCGCAGTGAGCCACGTCGGACGGAGGCAGCGGGGACCACCAGACTGGAGGCAAGGGGCTGGTGTCTCGCGCACGCCGCCGACCGCAGCGGGTCCTCAGCCTAATGAGGGCCCCTGCTCGTGAGAGCCTAACTATAGGTATACATAAAGAGAGTTGAGGACTTCCACATGAAATTGTATGGGAACACAGTTAACACCGGGCATAATTCAGCAGAAGACAAGTGAGAAGAAACCACCAATGATGTACCACGCGTCCTTCCAGAAGAAGTGGCAAAAGTAATAAAATCCACGAAGAATGGGAAGGCTCCCGGGGAAGGTGGAAGTACAACTGAAACCTGGAAAGACGCTGGGGAAGAAGTAGAAAAAATCCGTGCAAAAAGCATGCTGCTTAAAGAATAGGAAAAGGCCAGAGTAATGGAGTAATGCCAGAGTAATGGGGTAATGCCAGAGTAATGGGGTAATGCCAGAGTAATGGGGTAATGCCAGAGAAATGGGGTAATGCCATCGTTATCCTCATCCACAAGAAAGAAGACAATCTCTTACAAGAGTTTTACGAAGATACTAATTGGCTACAACAGACCCCGGACTTTGCCCGGCCTAGCGAAGAAGCAGGACTTCTCAGTGGGTACAACGCAATGGGCCTCATCCAAGTCGTACAAGAAGTGATTTCCCGAAGTAATGAATACGGTCAACCACTCAGCTGAGCATTCGTAGGTTCCCGAAAAAGCATTTGATTCTGGCTACACCTCAGCGGTCCTAGATGCATTAAGAAGACAAAGTGTTGAAGAAGCGTACACTGATATTACAATGAACATTTATGAGAATGCTATATTGTAACGCCTGTATGCCGGCAGACCTGGCCAGTCCCCAGTACTGAGGTGGGTAAGGGTATAACACGCACCCACAGCAGTGAGGGCGTGCCCGGAGTGTGGTAAGTTGCGTTGCCGGGGCTGGTGAGAAAAGGGTTAACCATATACTGGCAGAGTCCGGGGTGCCAGAAGTCGGAGGGTTAATGTCCAAGAGCCAAGTGTCCGGGGCAGGAGAGAGCAGCGTGGTGATGTCCAAAGCAGAGTCCAGGGGTAGAGAGGTACACGTAGTAAAGCCAAGCCGAGATCAAACCAGGGAAATCCAAACAGGGGCAGGGACAGGAACAGGGAGCTGGAACAGAGAGCTAAGCACAAGTTACTGCACACAGGAGCCACAGAGAAGCTGTGCTGAGCGACGACGGAGAGGGCAGACTGAGGTAATAAAGGGGGAAGGACCAATGGTAGCAAGGGGAGGAGCGGAGGCTTGGCCGAGTGAACGCAGAGATAGGTTCAGGAGGGAGGCAGGGGTGTGATAGCCAGTAATGGCCTGCAGCCGAAGAGGGGTGGTGCCAGCAGCACGGGAGGGCAGGTAAGGGGATCGGGTGCGCGCGCCTTCTGTAAGGCTGCCGTGCACACGCCCCGATCGCGTGCATGCAGATGCGGCGTGCGCCGCGGAGGAACAGCTCGGCGTGGAGGAGGTAAGCTGCTGAGAGCGCGGAGAAGCAGGGCAGGAGGCTGCCGTGGAGCTAGAAGTGACGGGGACCCGCTGAGAGGCGCGTGTCCCCTGATCCGTTACACATATGAACCATTAGGCTGGGTCCATGGTGAGCGCGATCGCGACCGTGCGCGTGACGTCACCCGTGTTTTCGCTGCAGCGATTTGTGGCCTGGGTAGACGCAACAGGGAGGCGTGTCGGGCCGTGGCTGTGACGTCACGGAGCAGGTTCGCCCTCATTGGGCGAACCACTCACGTGACCTAGCCGCCGCACCGCAGAATCAAATTGATCTGATTCTCCGCGCGCCCCAACGTGCTGGCGCATGCGCGGTTTATGGCCGCGATCACTGCCTTAAGGCATTTTGATCGTGCCGTGCGCACACTCTTACCGGCCATGGACGCGACCTTAGATTACATGAAGGTACAAGCATGATAGGGATCATCAAGAAACTGCGGCAGGGAGACACCGTGTTATTAAAGCTTTCTACGGCAACGCTACAAAAAAATTGTTCAAGACATTAGATTGGGAACAAAAGAAAATTATATCAGGCCGGACATATCAGAACATATCGTCATTGGACAAAGAGGATACTCCACTGGATTCCAAGAGAGATTAAAAGACCAAGACAACAACGTAAAATAGGAGGACAAAAATCAGAAAATTTGTAGGAGCAACGTGGAGCAGAGAAGCTGGTAACCTTCAGGAGGCCTTCATCCAGCAGTGGATCGACAAGGGCTGAAGCTGCTGATATATGTATACACAGGGCTCGACAAATGCACTCGCCCACTGGCCTGGGGCAAGTGCATTTTTCCCGCTGTTGAGTCTTACCGGCGGCAGGGTGCGGCGGGGGGTGTGGCGTCTCCCGGCATTCTCCTGTGTCTCTCCCTCAAACTCCAGTGTTTCCCCCTGCAACTCGTGTGAAAATGGCTGCCACTGCGTTGCCTTGATAACGGAACGCTATGTGACGTCACGACGTCATGTAGCTTCCCGTTGTCATGGCAACGTGGAGTCATTTGACGCCGCGCAGCCATTTTCACACGAGTTGCACGGGGAGACACTGGAGTTTGAGGGAGAGATGCAGGAGAATGCCGGGATACACCGCAGCACACCGCTGCCGGTAAGACTCGCCAGCGCATAAAGTGAGGGGGGTGAGAGAGGGAGGTGGGTTACAATCAGACAAAAACATTTTTTTTGGGGAGGGCGAGTGCCTTTTTTCTAATTTGTCGTGCCCTGTATATACATTTATATATATATATATATATATATATATATATATACACACATACACACACACACACATATATATACTGCATGTGGGAGGGGAGATATAGCAGATGAGCCTGCCAGGTAGATATAAATCCTCATCATCTTTATCCCCTGCGACCCAGTGCTCGATAAAGGCCTGCCCAATGATCTTCCAGGTACGTGTTTGGCGATAGAAATCCATTTAGTCAAAATGTAGTGCTGTACAAGCGCTAGCTACAATGATGTATAATACTCATTATTTGTAAAGGTTTCGTTTCAGATCTCATTTAATTTTTTGATTTTTAAACGATAACACATACAGTTCGTCTTTCACCCACTGTTTTCACAGACACCATATTCAGTTCTTGGAGCTATATCTTTTTTTGTAGGTATGGATAGAACTATTCAAAGTGATATTTATCGCAAAGGGCACTCCAGCAATGCTTTATTGCATGCGGGCAGTCGTCACAACAGATCTCTCTTAAAGGGAATACACTTGATGATTATCTACAGAGGTCATCAGATTTATGATTTTAAGAACGTTTCTTGGACAGAGGTTATGCCGTTCAGGATCTCAATGAGGCCTTCGATTTATGCATTATCAAGAGATAGGAAGGACCTCAAAGGTATGGCTAACATCAATACTGACACAGGGATCATTATCCGGCCACATATCAATATAGAGGAACCACCGTATTTTATTACTCAAGACAGTGGTCAAGCTTCAGCTATATCGGCCATTATTAGAAAGCATTGTTCCATTCTTTCCTTAGGCCCTCAGGTTAAGGATATGGGTTCTCGAGACCCAAGGATAGTTATTTCAAAATCTCAAACAATCGGGAATCTTATTTCACCTTCTATGTTCAACACACAATCTAATAAATATCATAATCAGGGATTCTTTCCATTCTTGGAAGGATCCCATAAATGTGGCCATTGCAACAGCTGCCCCTATATGCAAAAGACATGAACTTTTGAAAATATGGATAAGACGCATATATATATAATATTCAAACTTTTATTACATGTCAGACGAATCATGTTATATAATTACAGGCATACCCCGCTTTAAGGACTGTCACTTTAAGTACACTCGCGAGTAAGGACATATCGCCCAATAGGCAAACGGCAGCTCGCGCATGCGCCTGTCAGCACGTCCTGAACAGCAATACCGGCTCCCTACCTGTACCGAAGGTGTGCGCAAGCGGGGAGACTGTAGAGCCTGTTACAAGTGCGTTATTTACATCAGTTATGCACGTATATGACGATTGCAGTACAGTACAAGCATCAATAAGTGGAAAAAAGGTAGTGCTTCCCTGTAAGTACATTTTCGCTTTACATACATGCTCCGGTCCCATTGCGCACGTTAATGTGAGGTATGCCTGTACTGACGTGTGGTTGTCTGAAGCAATATGTCGGACTAACCACTAGATTGTTAAAGATTTGCATACAAGAACATGTTAGATTCATTGTTAATAAGGGTACCAACCATCCAGTATCAAAACATTTCTTGTCATGTCAGGCAGGCTCCCTCCGATTGTTTAAATGTACAGCATTGGAACATATTCCCATCTCTATTAGGGGTGGAGACAAGGCAAGGGTTTTTGCATCAGAGAGAGGCTTTTTGGATCTTCACTCTGGGGACACGCCAACCTTTTGGACTGATCTCAGAGTGGGATCTCAATTGCTTCCTCTGATGCAGTGTCCTATCCAGTTTGACCTTACGGGGTATCTGTCATATATAGGCCAGAAAGTGTTCTTGTTAGGGTACTTTGGTCTCGTTCATTGTATCTTTTAGGTTCCCTCTAGTAGAGCTCTATGACACAAAGTATCATTGTATGATTCACCCCAGATTCTGAGTCCTTTTTGTTGCACCTTTTGGAAGCTATGTAGCGACAGCATTGTGACACTTATTGTTTGATTCTCTGAATCGTGGGTTTAATTACCATGCTTTGTCAATGATGACTTTATGCCTCAGATTAAAGATTAAAGATAATTTATTTTTCTTACACAAATGTGACATATTGAGACTACATGGAGGGTTACCATTATTCCGCCCTGGGTGAGCACTAGGTTGTCTCAGGGTGTGATTATCTGCACAGTTAATGCCATTGTTGGATAGTTTGGATAAAGTTTATCTCTATATTCCTGTTTTTCCTACAGTTCATTTATGCATCTTTTGTTGCACGGCGTTTCAACGTTTTAACACCATATTCTTGTTTATTCTTCTTTTTAATCACAAGCCTGTATATTATCTAATCATGATTCATTATATCAGGGGGGCACAAACTTTTTTCCCTGCGCTCCCCCTGCCGGCAGTTCCCCTCTCTCCGCGCCCCCTCCCACCCCCCGCTTACCTCGGCTCCAGCAGCATGATGTCACATTGCTGTGGCAATTTGACGCCGTGTTGCCATGGCGACGCGTCTAACACACCGCCGGAGCCAAGGTAAGTCAGGTTTACAGAGGCCCTGCAGCTCCCCCGGCACTTAACTTAAGTGCCTTCGGGAAGCGCGCGGAGCCTCTGTAAACCCCACGCCCCCCGCAGTCAGTCTTGCGACCCCACGGGGGGTCGCGCCCCCCACTTTGCGCACCGCTGCATTATATGACTTTACACCATTATCAGGTGTTTGTACTTTTAGTTGTATGCAAGTAGATTTGACTTTGAATCTACAACTAATGTCAGACCCCAGCATTCGGATTATGACATATGATACACATTCAGTGTATTATTTTATTGTCAGTACATAGTCTTTCTATGTGTGTATACAATTTTGCTTGTTGATCTCCGCTTACATGTGTTTTCTTTTCTTTTAACATTGTTTAATGTATATAAGTGTTCAGCACTGTTTTTGCAATCAGTCAAACCTGTTTGCAATTTGTGTAATTACCCAGCACCTATATGAGTGCTCATGTCAGTTCATTACTCCTTGAGAAAGCGCATATTCTGCGTGAAACGCGTGGGAGGACTAGTTTGTTCAGCAAAGAAAATGGAGGGCCCTCTCCTTGATAAAGGCAATTTTTTGCCGAAAGGTTGGACCCTTTGGTGGCACATTAAATTGCATCTTCAGAAAACCGTGTGCCTGCTTCCATTTTCTTTGCTGATCTCCTTTGGGATGCCTGGACCTCCCTGGACACAGCGTCCCGGCAGATAAGTACCCCCCTCCAGCACCTATTAGCGGTGTGCATGCACTTCAATATAGGACTAGTTTGTTCACCACTTTTTGTATGTTTTAATAAAGCCTATTATTTGTCACTATCTTGGAGACCCCAGTTTTTCACCTCGCCAGGGGACTATCCGGACGGATTGTGTTTGAGTGCCTCGGAGCAACCCCCATTGCTATTGCTCACATTTCTTTTGTTGATGAAATTCATTTTCCCTAAATCATTTGAATGACGCAGGAGTCTGCAATCACTTGACTGCAGGACAATCGTGGTGCAGCCCGGGGTTATATGCAGAGTACATGTCCGTGTCCCGGTGAGCAGTGACGGTAAAGCCGATGTCCCGGGCGCCGGAGGCATGTGACCTATTTTAGCTCTGCCAGTGGGGTTCTAGGCTTGGAGATAAATGTGCGATTGATTGTTACCGTTCCTGACTCACGTCGATTAGAAAGCGATGTTGTTGCTGACCTCTCTGGTGCTGAAGGGGTTAATTATGCATGTATTCTCCGAGAGATATAACTTGCACAAACTTCACTCGGAGCAAGGATTCCCCTAGGGCAGTCAGGCTGGGCTCAACACTATAATAACACAGGGCGACATAATAACATGCAGAGAGATATTGTAACAGTATAATACTACGCAGAGAGATCTAATACCTCGCAGAGCAATATAATACTACGCAGAGAGATCTAATACCTCGCAGAGCAATATAATACTACGCAGAGAGATCTAATACCTCGCAGAGCAATATAATACTACGCAGAGAGATCTAATACCTCGCAGAGCAATATAATACTACGCAGAGAGATCTAATACCTCGCAGAGCAATATAATACTACGCAGAGAGCTATAATACCATGCAGAGCAATATAATACCCTGCAGAGCAATATAATACCCCGCAGAGAGATATAATACTATGCAGAGTGATATAATACCCCGCAGAGAGATATAATACAATTCGGAGCAATATAATACTATGCAGAGTGGTATAATACCCCGCAGAGAGATATAATACAATTCGGAGCAATATAATACTATGCAGAGTGATATAATACCCCGCAGAGAGATATAATACAATTCGGAGCAATATAATACCACGCAGAGTGGTATAATACCCCGCAGAGCAATATAATACTATGCAGAGTGATATAATACCATGCGGAGCAATATAATAACCCGCAGAGAGATATAATACTATGCAGATATAATACCATGCGGAGCAATATAATACCACGCAGAGCGGTATCGCAATATAATACCACGCAGAGAGATATAATACTATACAGCGTGGTATTATATTGCTCCGCATGGTATTATATATATATATATATATATAATACTATGCAGATATAATACCATGCGGAGCAATATAATACCACGCAGAGCGGTATCGCAATATAATACCATGCAGAGTGGTATAATACCATGCAGAGTGGTATAATACCACGCAGAGCAATATAATACCACGCAGAGCAATATAATACCACGCAGAGCAATATAGTACCAATCAGAGCGATATAATACCACGCAGAGCAATATAATACCACGCAGAGCGATATACCATGCAGAGCGATATAATACCACGCAGAGCTGTACCGCAATATAATACCACGCAGAACAATATAATACCACGCAGAGCAATATAATACCACGCTGAGCGGTATCGCAATATAATACCACGCAGAGCGATATAATACCACGCAGAGCGATATAATACCACGCAGAGCGATATAATACCACGCAGAACAATATAATACCACCCAGAGCAATATAATACCACGCAGAGCTGTACCGCAATATAATACCACGCAGAGCGATATAATACCACGCAGAGCGATATAATACCACGCAGAGCAATATAATACCACGCAGAGCGATATAATACCACGCAGAGCGATATAATACCACGCAGAGCAATATAATACCACGCTGAGCGGTATCGCAATATAATACCACGCAGAGCGATATAATACCACGCAGAGCGATATAATACCACGCAGAGCGATATAATACCACGCAGAGCAATATAATACCACGCAGAGCAATATAATACCACGCAGAGCGATATAATACCACGCAGAGCAATATAATACCACGCAGAGCAATATAATACCACGCAGAGCGATATAATACCACGCAGAGCAATATAATACCATGCAGAGCGATATAATACCACGCAGAGTGATATAATACCATGTAGAGTGATATAATACCACGCTGAGCAATATAATACTATGAAGAGCGGTATAATACCACGCAGAGTGATGAAATAACACGCAGAGCGGTATAATACCACGTAGAGTGATGTAATACCATGCAGAGCGGTATAATACCACGTAGAGTGATGTAATACTATGCAGAGTGATATAATAACACGCAGAGTGGTATAATAACATGCAGAGTGATATAATACCACACAGAGCGATATAATACCATGCAGAGTGATATAATACCATGCAGAGTGATATAATACCATGCAGAGTGATATAATAACATGCAAAGTGATATAATAACACGCAGAGTGATATAATAACATGCAGAGTGATATAATACCACGCAGAGCGATATAATAACATGCAGAGTGATATAATACCACACAGAGCGATATAATACCATGCAGAGTGATATAATACCATGCAGAGTGATATAATACCATGCAGAGTGATATAATAACATGCAGAGTGATATAATAACATGCAGAGTGATATAATACCATGCAGAGTGATATAATAACATGCAGAGTGATATAATAACATGCAGAGTGATATAATAACACGCAGAGTGGTATAATAACACGCAGAGTGATATAATAACACGCAGAGTGGTATAATAACACGCAGAGTGATATAATAACACGCAGAGTGATATAATAACATGCAGAGTGATATAATTACATGCAGAGATATAATACCATGCAGAGTGATATAATAACATGCAGAGATATAATACCATGCAGAGTGATATAACATACACATACACTACCACACTTACACACTTACACATGTAACACTCCTTCCCTAGCCCTAAGGGAAACTGCAGGCATTATGCGCTACGGTGCTACCTGTTGGCGTACAGGGGACTAAGCCTCCGCACGTGGCGAGCTCGGGGTGAATGGGTGCAGCGCCTCCATCTGTGATGATCCCAGCGTTGGCGGGATAGCTCCTCGCGGGAACCGGTATACCTTTACTGTATACCCCAGAAATCACACTCACACAGGTTATAGAATACTTCTTTACTGTGATCCCACAGTATGGCAAAGAGAATAACATGCAACACCGCAATAACACAGTAACAGCACAATAATAATATGGGTGCTTGTCTTTCTCCAATACTTAGGGTACCCTGGCCACCTGGAGCCCTATGTCCATCACAGCCTCCCTTGTCCCTTGTCCCACGTGTACGAAATCCACGAACGAAAGGCTGAATCCAATCCACGGCATACAAAGAGACACGGAGCACAGGGACCACGGATTGGAAAATAGAAAATATTTAAGCAAAAAAAAAGCCATTTTTTTGCACTTGATAAAGACCATTGCGGTCGAAACATCGTGTTAGCTTAAATAAATATTTTCTATTGTCCAATCCGTGGTCCCTGTGCTCCGTGTCTCTTTGTATGCTGTGGATTGGATGCAGCCTTTCGTTCATGGATGGGAGCACCGGTAACTGTATCATCCCTCATTATATCATATTACTTGGTGTGCAGCACCTATCCTCTTTCGCATTGATATATACGATCATACACACAGATTTGCACACGCGCCAAGATATACACACAGACCAACACGTGCCTATATACTGTTATTTACGGCAAAAAACCCCAATATAAATGAGTATGAATGCATGTGTTCCTATTAACGTGTTATTTTAAGTACTAATATGTGCTGTTTGTCTGTGTCTCGCTCGGCGTGCAGTTTTACGCTGTCTTTTGGGGTTCTTTCTCTTCTCGTTAAGGCCGCGTTTATAGTGCCGGTGACGGCAACGCGACCGATGACGTCGCCGTCCCCACTGGCGAAAGTTGCACTTAGGTTTGGAGCGACATCGCTGGCGACAAGGCCAGTGATGTCACGAAGGGGGCGGGCAGAGTGCAGTAGGCACTCTGTGATTGGTGTAGAGACAGTCACATGTGGCGACTGTCTCTCCCAAAATCTAATTCTACTGACTTCAGCGTTTTTTGCAGCTCCGTCGCGCTTACTAAAAGCGCGTGCGACGGATCCAATGTATTTGTTTTGGCGTCGCGTTGCCGGGCACTACCAGCGGAGCCTAACGCTGCTGCACGCTGGAGGTACCGGCTCGGGTGTCTTGGTATATTGCTGGAGGGGGTTGTTACATGGTCACAGTTTTCCTCTCGTATAACTGAGCGCTTTAATTGCAGAATAATTAGATGTGTAAAAGGAGAAATGTAGCGGATTCAAATGTTTTCAGTACCTTTGTTTATCTAAAATATATATTTCTGTGTGTACTAAGGGATTAAGTGTGTGTGTATGTATATATATATATATATATATATATATATGTGTGTGTGTATATATATATATATATATATATATATATATATACAGTGGTTGACAAATCACCAAAAAATCTACTCGCCACACAAAAAAATCTACTCGCCACCTAGTACCAAACGTATGCTGCTTGGGCCAATAGGAGCTCGCCACGATGTTAAATCCACTCGCCCGGGGCGAGCAAATGTATAGGTTTGTCGAACACTGTATATATATATATATAAAGCAATTTGAACAGAGATATCAATGCCGGGAATCATGGAAGTGGGATATGGTGCTGATCTGGTGGTAACTCAAATACTCAGCATCGCGCTTTGGCCTAAATATCTTCCTTTGTCTCTCTGCTCTCCCTCCCACCCTCTCTCCTTCCTTGCTCCATATCTTTCCCCCTCACACCCCTCTGCCTCTCACCACGTCCCTCCTTCTCCCACTCCCTCCCTTTCTCTGCTCTTCCTCTCGCTCCTTCCTTGCTGCATATCTCTTCCCCTCTCATCCCCCCTCCCTCGTCCTTCCCTCACGCTATCCCCCTCCCTAGTCCTTCCGTCACACTATCCCCCTCCCTCGTCCTTTACTTACACTATCCACCTCTCCCCTCTCACACCCCTCCCTCTCCCCCCTCTCGCCCCCTTCTTCTCACCCCTCTCTCCCACTCCCTCCAACTCCCCACCTCCTTCCTTCCCTCTCCCACTCCCTCCCACCCCCTTCCTTCCCACTCCCTCTCCCACTCCCTCCCTTTCTCTGCTTTTTCTCTCTCTCCTCCTCTCACTCCCTCTCATCTCCCCTCCCTCGCCCTTTCCTTACACTTCCCTCACAAACTCCCCCTCCCTCCACCACCTGTACCACTCCCTCTCTCTCTGTCACTCCCCCTCTTAGGCCGCATCCATAGTCCGTGCATGCGACATCGTGCGCGGTGCGAACAAAAGGCCGTACCTCAATGAGGAAGGCCATAGAGCGCACAACCATGCGCGTGATTCCCGGGCAGACAAAATAATTAGAGTTTGTCACGCAACGGCCGGGTCACCTGAGCGGTTCAGCCAATGAGGGCGAACCGCTCGCGTGATGTCATATGCCCGCCTCCGACACGCCTCCCCGTCGCGTCTCCCCTTCTCCATCCCACAGGCCACGGATCGCCTCTGCTGCAGGCTGCATGGCCTTGGGCTTACTCTCCCTCCCCCCTCTCTTTTCTCCCTCCCCCCTCTCTTTTCTCCCTCCCCCCTCTATTTTCTCATTCCCCCTCTCATTTCTCCCTCCTCTCCCTCTTCCCTCCCTCCCGTCTCCCACTCCTTCTCTGATCTTCCTCTCTCTCTCCTTCCTTGCTCCATATCTCTCCCCCTCTCATCTCCCTCCCTCGCATATCCCTCCCACTCTCATCCCCCTCCCTCGCATATCTCTCCCACTCTCATCCCCCTCCCTTGCACTTCCCTCCCTTCCTGTCACCCGAATCCCTCCTTTCCCACCCTCACACTCCCACCCTCACACTTCCCCCTCCCTCTCACTCACTCCTCCCTCTCACTCCCCACTCCCTCTCACACCTCCCTCTCCCTACTCCCCTCCCTCTCCCTACTCCCCTCCCTTTTTCTCTCGCCCTCCCTTTTTCTTTCCCCCTCTTACTCCCCTTTCTCTCCCCCCTCTCCCCCCTCTTCCAACTCCTCCCTCGCCCCTCTCCCTCGCTTCCCTCGCCCCTCTCCCCTCTCTCGCCCCTCTCCCCTCCCTCGCCCCTCTCTCCTCCCTCGCCCCTCTCCCCTCCCTCGCCCCTCTCCCCTCCCTCGCCCCTCTCCTCCCTCGCCCCTCTCCCTCCCCTCTCCCCTCCCCTCTCTCTTTACCCCCTCCTCTCTACCCCCCTTCTCTCTTGGTCTCCCTTTCTCCCTGTCCTTCTCCTCCCCCCAGCCCTCTTCCCCTATCCCCTTTTCCAGCTGCATCGTTTTATCTCATTACCCGCCGCTCATTTGCAGTCACCGGGCAGGTAACATCTTAGTGCCACATCCCGGCCTCAGGTGGCATTAATAAACGTGATTCCTGCACTATCTCCTATCTGCCCATGTAACGCCGTTCTCATCGCCGCTGAGAGGCAGGGGGTGGGGTGGGGGGGGGGGGGGATTAATAGCCGCGTAATAACACTGTTGTCTTTTATTTTTCTTTCCTGCAACCATAATTGCATACGGCTTGTTTTTAATTGCAATGTAATGGAAAAGCCAATATAATTAAACACAGACGGGGAGTGTAGGATCCTGTGGCATCGCCATACAATGTGTGAAATGAGGAATCAGTGCTTTTAGGACGGGTTGGGATTAGTTATGACAGTCGTCGGGTGCTAAGAGATATAATTTTCCACCTGTTTTGAATCTCTTGGCTGATACAATGAATATAATTCTGAAACACAAACCGCCTAGTACAGATACTGCGTGGAATAGAGGATTCTCATAAAGCAGGGCTGGTTAACTCCAGTCCTCCAACAGGTCAGGTTTTCAGGATATCCCTGCTTCAGCACAGGTGACTCAGTGGCTCAGTCATTATGGTGGCCCTTGAGGACTGGAGTTGGCCAACCCTGTCATAGGGGTATATTCTATAAGCTCAGAGATCGGCAACCTGTGCGGTCTGATACGGAAGCCATATTGTATTCAACGATTGATGATCTTTTTATTTATTTTTATTTATAAAAATGTGTTACCAGGAAGTAATACATTGAGAGTTTCCGCTCGTTTTCACGTATGTCCTGGGCACAGACTTATGATGACCAGTCTAGGACAATTTGGCAACTCACCTCGCCGCCAGGACACTCAGCTGCTGGCTGCTTCGCTGCTAAGATAAGCCCCTAACCTTAACTCTTATCCTCAAACCCCCTAACGTTAAGCCCTAATACTAACGTTACCCCCAACCCTAAAAACCTTAACCCAAACCGGTGGCAGTTTTGAGAGTCTCCGGTTGACTGTTCCAGTTTTGGGGTGCACGGTAAGAGGAGGAGCGGGCGGATACTTTGCTGAACCTTGGGACCATGAACAGTCTTTTGGAGTCAGATCTCAGATGATAAGTGCTGCGTGTTTTAGGGGTGAGGAGCTTGTTCAGGTAGCTGGGTAGCTTGCCCAGAAAGTATTTGAAGGTAGACAGGAAAGGTGAACTTTGCACCTGGATTGAAGTGATGACCAATCTAGTTCTTGGAGCATTTTGCAGTGATGTGTGTTGTAGTTACATTGTAGGACACAGCGGCATATTGAGCTGTAGAGGGTGTCTAGTCTCGCAGTTTATAGAATATACCTCATTGATGGCTTGTGTCTACACTTTATTTTTTATTCACTGTTACGTTAGTGCAAATATTTGGAATAATGTGTGCCACAGAAAAGTGTCTGCATGTTTTTATTTTACTTTCACAAAGTAAAAAAAAAAGAAAAATACAACATTTTCCCCCCATTTTTATTCTAATTGTTCATTTGCACTACAGTGTTAGCCGGCGAGACCTGCGAAAAATCCCAAACTGTGTGGCAGGCTCGTCTAGTAACGAAGAGTTAAATCATTATCGCAAACAGGATTTATCCCGTGAAACATATAATCTCTTCTCCTAAATCCCGACGATCACCAACCAACACAGTTTCCTAATCGGGGTCCCCTCTAGCTCAGGGGTGCTCAATCCGGATATCACGATATCCCAGTTTCAGCACAGGTGGCCCAATCAGAGGCTCAGACGAAGATTGTGCTGAGGTGCTGAAGCAGGGACTGATTGAGCCACCTGTGCTGAAGCAGGGACTGCCACCTGTGCTGAAGCAGGGATGGATTGAGCCACCTGTGTTGAAGCAGGGACTGATTGAGCCACCTGTGCTGAAGCAGGGCTATTCTGAAAACCTGACCTGTTGGGCAGACTTGATGGAGTTGAGCCCCCCTGCTCTAGCTGAGTGTAGCCCGCCACACTGCCGTTAACACATGGGCAGTTTGTTAGACCGCTACGACGCCGGTTGTGTTACCGCGCGATGACCTTGCCTATGAAGGACGCGCAGATCCAAATCATAAGCAAATGAGGTCAGAGACGATGGACTCGACAAAAAGGTGTATTGCTCCTGCGCCAGTATATTTACCGGCGGACGTGCAGAACAGACGCGTTCATTTTCCGGAGGGATTTCAGTCTACCGTCGTTATTCGCCGACTACCATTGATATCACGTATCAAGCAAGATCCCCCCAAAATGTCATGGTAGTGGTTACCATTTTATTGCAGAAGTGGATATTTGGTTGGGGGCTTTTTCCGCGACCCATGTCACCCCTGAGGCTTGGGCCGTTTCCCCAATAAGGTACGTTACTTTCAGGGGTAGGGAATTAGGATAAGTTGTTTAGGGTAAAGGGTTAGATTTTTAGAGTCAGGGTTTAAGGATAAGGGGATAAGGTTTTTAGGGTAGGGCGTAGTGTTAGTATTAAGTCTTAAGATCAGAGATTTTTTGGGTAAGAAGTTAGGGGCTTACTTTGGTGGCGAAACGGCCAGTGGCAAGAGGTCCCTGCACCGAAGATAGTGGTGGCAAAATGTCTGCGACCAAATGTCCGAGCCGGATTTTATTGACCCTTCCGTTCATCCCCTCCAGTTATATTTCTTCGCTTTAGGAAGCCCATAAGGCTAGCTGGAAGGAGGGGCTTTTTATAGGCGCAGTCCACCTGCCGAAAGAACGTTTTCTGCCCCACAAATCAGCGCGGTGGGGGGGAAATAACTACGGTCACCCCTTGCCACGATGGATTGGAAGGAAAAGAACATTTTGAGGAGTACGAATGACATTTTCTATTGCGTTCCTCACAAATACATTTAGAAACAATGTAAAGAAAATCTCTCACCGGATCGGGTAGTTTTTTTCTGGCAGGTTTCCCGCCACCGGTGGAAACACGCGGGACCGGCAGGAGTTATATTACCGGCTCTCTGTAAAAGCCGCGGCTGAGAGAATGGGATTAGCAGCGCCGTGCTGCGGACGCCAGCCGCCCGATGCAGGGAACTGGTTCCCAGACAGGATTTGCGTCTTTTTAATCCGAACGTTTAATTGCACAGGAGGGAGGGGAAAAACTGAACGGGAGATTTGGATAGAAAGGCTGAGGGGGGACGTCGGAGTAATGTTAAAAGAAACTTTGTGCATTCCCTAATTAACCCTATATATTATCTATGTTTTAATTTTCATTAGTCTTTTTTCATTATTTATATTTTGTTGTTAGTGACTAATTTTTTTTTCTTAAACAATGATACAGTTTTGTCCTTGGCAGGAAAATTGGGGGGGGGGGGGGGTCGTCCAAGTTTGTAATTTCTTTATGGTTTGTTAGGAGGGAGGGGGATGTGAGAGGAAGGGGGAGGCGAGAGAGAAAGGAGAGAGAGGGGGGATGTGAGAGAGAAAGGAGGGAGAGGGGGATGTGAGAGGAAGGACGGAGAGGGATGTGAGAGAGGAAGGAGGGAGAGGGAGATGTGAGAGAAAGGAGGGAGAGGGGGATGTGAGAGAGGAAGGTGGGAGAGGGGGATGTGGGAGAAAGGAGGGAGAGGGGGGTGAGAGAAAGGAGGGGGAGGTGGAAGTGAGAGAAAGGAGGAGAGGGATTTGAGAGAGGAAGGAGGGAGAGGGGTGTGAGAGAGGAAGGAGGGAGAGGGGTTGTGAGAGAGGAAGGAGGGATAGGGATGTGAGAGAGGAAGGAGGGAGATGGGGATGTGAGAGAGGAAAGATGGAGAGGGGGATATGAGAGAAAGGAGGGAGAGGGGGATGTGAGAGAGAGGAGGGAGAGGGGGATGTGAGAGAGGAAGGTGGGAGAGGGGGATGTTAGAGAAAGGAGGGAGAGGGGGATGTGAGAGAGGAGGGAGAGGGGGAAGTGAGAGGAAGGAGGAGAGGGATGTGAGAGAGGAAGGAGGGAGAGGGATGTGAGTGAGGAAGGAGGGAGAGGGATGTGAGAGAGGAAGGAGGGAGAGGGGGATGTGAGAGAGGAAGGATGGATAGTTATATGTATAATAGGTGAGGTTCACGACTATGGGCCTCATTAAGTAGTAATGCAGTATTGCAGTAAGCAGCGATAAGCCCCTTATCGCCAGCTTCTCGCCAAAACAGCCTACTGCGATTCAGTAAGCCCTGATAAGCTGGCGATAAGAGCAAAAATCAGCGGGGTTTTTTGGCTGGAAAAAAAAACGCTGACCACTCGGCGATAAGCCACTTTTCGCCGCTCATCGCCAGCTTTTCAAGCTCGCTGTATTCTAGTAGCCCTGACCAGCTTCTCGCAGCTGATCGCCACTTTAGAATGACCCAGGGACCCCCAGACACCCAGGGGACCACCTGGAGACCCTCGGAGCCTAGTTAGGACCACCCAGAGGCCCCCAGACACCCGTGGGTACCCCCTGGGGTGCACTGTGCGACCTGCAGACACCCGTCGGGACCACCGGGAACCCCCACCGGCCTGGGGTATTAATCGTGTGTGTAAAACAATAAATCATTGTTTTATGGGGGGCACAGGGGGTGGGTCATGTATTGTGCTTACTAAATATTTTTTAAATTAAAATTGTATTACTAGTGTAGTATATCTCCTATGCATGGAAATGTCTCACGTCACGTGACCGGGACATTTCCATGCATAGGAGAAACCGGCACCCCATAACGGGGCCTGTATCTCGGGAAGCAGGGGGTCCCCGGATCTGAAACCAACGCGGTTCTGCTCCCTGCTACAATACACAAGTAATACAATTTAAATGTTAAAATATGTTGATTTCTGGCGAGATTTTCGCAGAGAGGGGCGGATCTATCGGCAGCAGACAGAACTCGCCGGGTGAGCCCTTTTCAGACGGGCAGGTCATCTCGGCGCCGGCAACTCGCCATGTTTGGAAATGTGGCTCTCACTGGTATTCGGGCCTTTCTGCATAACGCGAGAGCCACTCGGCAAAAAAAAAAGGCGATTTCAAAACCCTGCCGATAATTTCTATCGGACTTTACTGCATGAGGCCCTATGTCTGAATCGTTCATGGAATTTAGGTCTTTTACAGTCCATGTAAATATTTTATGCTGGATAAGGAATTGGTGGCAAAGTAATGTTGTTACATGTAGAAAACTGTTCATCCAATTACAAATAATAAAACAACTTAGCAGTCTGTAAGGACCACTTCTGCCCTTTCCCTGTCTACTGTGAAACCTCATTAGCTGTTTGAATTTTCCCATAATTAGTATCCGGGAGGTTTAACCCGAGCTATTTTGAGTTCCTTAACGACAGTACGAGATGAGTGTTATACGTGGCCCCAAACTCTCTGTGTTTCTTCTCCCGAACGTGTCCCTGTCAGCAGACACAGCAGAACTTCCCACAGCTCAGTAACACAACTAAAGACAGCGTACGTGTTTCTGCAAAAATAGCATCATTACAGGCACATCTACAAATACAAACCCGCTTCGCACTTCTGTCTGCTGCTATTTTTAGGTTTTGTCTCAGTGTCCCAGAGGAGTTACGAGCTCTTTTCCCACGCATATCTGCACCGGCCCGAGATATAACTCTGTAATCACGCACTGCGCCATTTGACGGGGCCCGGTTGTATTTTCCATCTGCTGCAGCTTATTAGACTATGAATTGGAAGATGAGGCGGGCACCACAGACTTCTCTTCATTGAAGTTTACTTAGCCATACATTAAAATATGGCCAAATAAAGACTGCGGTGGCCTCTTCTTCTTCCAGTTCGTATCCTGACATTGTATGGACCTTATAGAGGAGCCCCTTGGAGACATGAGCTCCTCCTATTGCTCCATATTATTTCTGCCTATTAGTCCTAAACCCTATTGCTCCTTATGACCGCTCCCTATAACTCCCTATAACTCTTCCTATTGCTCCTTATGGTGTCTGCATTATAGGTTATTTGCATTGTGGATTTTGGGTAACAAGCAACAGGACTGGCTTTTCTATCTGGTGTCCTCAGCGACCGACCCCAACCTTGCCCTCTGATTTCCCACACACACATGGATATATCAGATTAAACTAACCAAAATGACTCACTTGCATTAGGGATCCCTCTATTTAATTGTATGGCTGGACTTGTACATTTAAATGGTCCGAGACCACACGGAGAACTTCACAAAATCAAGTGATATATATATATATATATATATATATATATAACAGGAATGATCCTTTGCAGAATGTATGGCCTTTGAGCAATGGTGGATTCATTTTTCATACAATATATACAACAATAATTTTTCATGTGTTACAGATAAACATCAGTTTGAGTCATTGCACGTATGGTTTTTTGATGCACTGTTGTGGGATATTCCCATGTGCTACTTATTTCTCCTTATAAGCCCCTCTCTATAACCCCTCCTATTGCTCCACATCACCGCTCCATAATATTGCTTCACATAACCACTCCCTACAACTCAGATTACTCCATATAATCCCTCCTTATGTCACCCCCAATAAAACTGCCCCCTAAAATGTCTCCATATAACCCCTCCCTATCAGTCCAGACACCGTAATGGCCATTTTGTCTCCCCGGGCGTCTTTTTCTCTCCCCGTGGGTAAAAGTGCCTAGATCACGAGAACCGGGATATTGAAGCTAAGCTGTTTAACTAAGCGAACATCTCAAGAATGCGTTAATCTCCCCACTTAAAATCTCTCGCGCAGTGTGAGCAGCGTTTGGGAGACAGCTTTAAATCACAATATTTTTTGCGTTTGCCAGATACCGATCAATTCGGCAATAAAAAGGAATGAAAACCATCAGGGTTGTGTGGCCCGATTCCCAGTGCCCAGAACCTGACGTGAGAGTAATAGACCGACTTCCACGTGCTTTCTTTGGGATATGATCAGCTCTGCTACGAGGTAGCACTGGGCGCTCTGAGAAATAACACCAAAGAAGGGAATTCAGCTGCTGGTCATCACCGGGAAATATACTTCTTTTTAGGTTTTCATACACACACATGAGATTATTTATGTCTGTTTAATATATATATATATATATATATATATATATATATATATATATATATATATATACACACACATATTGATTGCAGGGATTTATACTATTGGCTGGACAATTAACCTATCGGTGGCTAAATCCACCTATAAATTTACTCTGGAGGTTTATGTAATTATATTTCCCTGATGAAGTCTTGTATTAAGACGAAACGCGTAGGGTGGAGGCTATAATATTATCTTATACTTTAGTCTTCTTTAATCTCCATATTGTCAGCATTGATAGTGTCGGTATTACCTACGTACACTTTACTTTTGCTGGACACTATTCCCTCATCACCCCACGTCAACTGATCTAACATCACGCTGACGTCACTCCCGCAATCTCGCGGGACTTGGGGGACTGGGAGGAAGAGGCTGGAGGCAGCTGCGGACGTGTCCGGTATTCCGCGCGGAATTTCGGCAGTCCACGTGGAGCCGAGACAAACCGCCATAAAGCAGAGCAGCTAGGAGAGGATCTTGTATATCCTACAGGCCTGAATAATCTGCTACTTTGTAAGTAGCGTCTATCTTTTGCGCATAAGATCAATATAAGCTTACTTCACCATATTTGCCTCTCTCTTATTTTTTCAGATACATCTTCTATTGGTTACTTTTCTTGTCCCCAGTCTTTTCAGCTCTGTTACTCTGGTTTGGCTAATATTGCTTTACATTATTTGCGCCTGTGTTCCCTTTTCCCTATATATACACATATATATCTCTTCTATCTTCTATCTTCTATATATATAAAAGTCACCCGCCCCCAGTGACATCACGCAATGGCAAAGAACTACATTTCCCATAATGCTATGCACCTCGTGGAGTATAACAATGGCGGATCTCGCACCTCGTGGAGTGTAACAATGGCGGATCTCGCATCTTAGAAAGCTGGATTAAGAGACTGCAGCCAGGTGTGTGCGTGCGTTGTGCCCCCCGTCTGCCGTGTGTGCGTATATATATGTTCCCATAATGCTATGCACCTCGTGAGGTATGGGAGTGTAAAAATTGTGACTCACAACTTGGAAATCTGCATTAAGAGACTGCAGACAGGTGTGTGCTGTGTGTGACTGTGCTGTGTGTCAAAGTTGTGTGCGCGCGCTGAAGGTGAAACCAGGTATCATTCCACAAGTTTCAAAATTGTTGCTATATAATGATGTGCAACAGGCATTTGTGTTACTCTCTTTCCGAATACTGCAAAAGTGTTATTAGAGCCTATGTTGAAAATGTAAATAGTGCTTTGAGATTCAGTGTGGAGTATATTGTAGTACTTGTTACTGATTCAGCACCCCTCCTATGCTGTGTAATGGCACAAGGCTGTGCATTAAAAAAATTGCTGCCCAACGTAATTGAAGCGACAGTGTTGACTGGGAAGGGAAAAGGAGAAGATGTTTTCATCCCCCGCATTCCACTCATTCCGACAGACCGGGCCGTTCAGTTTCAAGCGCCTACAGTTCCCGGTCAGTCTGACATTCGGTATCACGATCAACAAGACACAGGGCCAGTCAATCAAGTGCACTGGTATCAACTTGGAATGTCCATGTTTCTCCCACGGACAGTTATACGTCGCGTGTTCTCGAGTGGGTTCCCCCGAATCAGTTGCTCCAACTGGCACAACAACAAATGTTGTTTATAAACAAGCCTTACAATGAACATGTACTTTGCTCATATTAAACTTTAGGTCCATAGTTGTTGCCACCGTCGGCATCATCTCACCCATCACGCTGCTCAGGAATCTCCGTGTTGTTCTCACGCACAGTTATAAGTTTCAGAGTCCGTTTTTAACAAGAACAACAAATTGTGTTCTGTAGTCTTTATAAAAAAACATTGTTTAAATAATAAATAATGGGAACATTTACTGAATTTTTCTTTTCACCTTTCTTACGGAGCCTTTCCGAAAACCGTAAAGCTACCTTCAGATATTTCTAACAAATAGTACCTATGAGAAAATGAAATCCCGGGCAACGCCGGGTATATAAGCTAGTCTACTATATATTTTGGGAAGTTGTTTGTCTGTTCGTCTGTTCGCTATGCGAGGGGGTAGATGTAGCCTATTATAGGTCTCGAAAGCATTTCTGTCCTGCTTCTGCTAATTTGGGGGTAGTTTCATTGCTCCCGCCATACAATCCCCTCTACCTATGCGGGGCCAGCACTGACCTACTTTGGCTGCACCGGGGTCCATCCCCAATAACTGCTTCTTATTTCGATGTGGAGTTTTTTATTATAGCAACTATCTCGTAGCCTCTCCCCCCCCCCCCTCTCCTCTGCTCTCTATATGACAGGTATCTGAGAGTGAGATAGGATATACAGCATCACTCCATAGCATTACAGGAGGTGTCTATCTACCTATTGATACACTAGCCAAACTGAGCTCTGCATATTACCTAACATTCTACCGCAACATAAACAGACATACACAGTATACTTTGCCGAACAGGATAGAATACACGGGTGATTCAGGGTACCACCCATACTCTTGAGACACATATGCTGTGAGTATCGCGCTGATTATAACCTTGTAACCAGTGCACAGTTTAGATACATTGATGTGCTGCGAATACTTTTTTTTTTAAATATAATTTTGTAGCAATCAGCCTGCACACTGTAGCTTTCCAAACTCACTTTAGGAAGTTACATTGATTCCGAATCAGGCTCTTTTATGCGCCTACTTGTGGTAGCTACATACAGTACTCTATTTAGGGTCTGAGTGCACTTGAGGTGGAAGTTTCCTCTCTCTGTGCTTATGTTATATATTGAGTGTCTGTGATATTTATATATATGTTTATACTTTTATATATATATACATATTTATAAAAATAAATATATATAAATAAATAAAGAAAGAATATCACGGACACTCAATGAGTAAAATGGTGTATTTGCTCAAGATCAACGTTTCGGTCGTGTCCGGAACCTTTGTCAAGACAGCTGTAAATAGCATTATTTTATTATTTTATTTATTAGTATTATTATTATTATTATTATTATTATTATTCTGCTCAAGGACTTTGGTTTCCAGGCAACTGGGGATCGGCTGAGATACAAACACCGGGACTGACAGAGAGAGAGAGAAATAGCCCAGATTATAATTGTCTGTAAATCAGTAGATTTTCTGGGGGGGAGGGGCAATTTGCCCGGGGCCTCTGTAACGTCCCTTACCTTGTCGTCAGCGACGCGTCGCCATGGCAACGCAACTTCACGTAACCCTGCGGCATCATTTTCCGCCGGATACAAGGTAAGCAGAGGGGGGGGGGAGGGCAGGTGGAGAGCAGGCAGGGGGGCACAGACTGAAAACTTTGTGCACCCCCCGATCTAAATGACCCATACTTATAGGGAGAACTTATAGAAATGAATCAAATAATTTGCCATATTGGATGTGCGCTGGTGCTTTGTTTACGATTGTGCATTTGATGTGACTTGCTCAGTACCTGTCCAGTTAGCACAATGAAATATATAAAACGTAGGTACCACATCATACGGTCCAGCACCCCAGGTGCCGGGTGATCCAGTCTCCATGTCTTAGATGTTCTGCTCGTGTTCTAGAGCTGACCGCATTCTGCGCTTCTGTAGAGGATTCCCTCTTCCTTTCCCATCAGCAGTGACGCCGCAATCACGTAACCGGCCAGAGGAGCCTTCTTGTCATCGCGATGTGCCGGGAAGCGCGCCTCCTACGGGTCCAAACACATGTTTTTTGTTGTTGTTGCATTTTTCTGCTTTTTTGTTTTCTCTCGCTTTTCTTGTTTCACCACCGCCCGGCGTTGGGATGTTGCTGACGCTTCGCTCGCCTTTTCGATTTCAATCAGCCAAGATGCCGTAGATCAGATAATTACAGTAATCCGCATGGATTTATTGATGGCAATCCAGGGTTTTAAAAAGGAAGGCTGGCTGTCTTCATTCTTTTGCCAAAACAAAAAGGATATAGATATATCTAAATTAAAGTAGGCAGCAGGTCCAAAATAACCGCCAAGGGCATTTTTGTAGTATAAATTATTCAACCCAATGTTGCTTTGACTTCAAAAGAGGGGAAACTGCAGATTAATTAATACTAATTTATAAACACAAGGTTTGGGGAGGGGGGGGGGGGTTCCGCCTCTGTCTACTTTCCATGTTTCATTTATTCATGTTGCAATATGAATAAATATATACAGTGAAAAATAGTCCTATAAAATCCCCATTGGTGAAGTGACGTATTGACTACAATATGGAGTATATACAAATAACTAATTTAGCCCCTGAGTGTGATGTGGATTACCTGCTTAGTACAGTACAAACAGGATTAAAATGAGGACTATGGCATCTGATTCAGTACATGTGAAAAAAAATCTTCTCCAGGGCAAAGATAGGTGTCCCATTACTGCAGTGATTTCCAACCTTTTTTGTTTGGAAGAACCCTTGAAGTATTTCGAAAAATCTCGGGGAACCCCTGTCTGGCTGACACATATTAGGTTCGACAGGGGTCAGTCACAAAATTTCACACCTCACGAGCCACCTCTATTTCCCACAATCTACCCATGTATTTCTCTCCCATCCATCTCACTAATTCTCCTCCCCTCCCGCCTCGCTTGTATTTATCCCTTGCGTCTCACTCTTACTCCCTCTTTTCCTCACTCAGTCCCTCCCGCCCCCCTCTCTTCTCTCACTCGACCCTACCTTCTGTCAATTACCCCACTCTCACTCAATCCACCCTACAAAATACATACCAAAAAACCCCACCCCGGGGGAAGAGGGGGATCTGTAGTCCGTAGGAGGAACCCCTGAGACTGCTTCAAGGAGCCTCAGGGTTCCACGGAACCCTGGTTAGGAATCACTGCATTACTGTGACTAAAACTAATCTCTTCACCAGCGCTGAGAAGACACATCACTGGTTATTAAAGCAGCAATCCCAACTGCCCCCTTTGTTTTTTTAATTAAAGAATTGGATCGGGTTGGTGATCTGGATCTGAACCACACTATTTGTAGTACCGGGGACCCCCCAGTCCTTGAGATACTTGCCAGTTTACATGCCGGTATTTTTCGGAGGGAAATCAAAATGGGCGTCAAATTTCACAGGCCAATAGGAAACAGCAACGTCTCAAGGGGGATGACATCGCAGCTTCCTATTGGACAACCATTTTTATGTCTGCTAAACCGCTAAGTATCTCAGGATTCAAGGGGGCTCCCCAGAGCTGGAAATAGAGCGGTTTAGCCCATGTGAACCCCACCGTTTCAAATTCTTTTTAAAGACTGATAATGCGCAGGATTGCTGCATAAATATAAGCCTGAATTCTTCTTGCATCAGGAAATCTCCAGTGATCAGTACAGCTAATGTGGCGGCCACTGTGTAACCTTCATGGGACCTTCCTGGTAATAACGCCATTCCGCTCAGAATGAAGTCATTGCCATTGCTCAGGTACTAATTTCAGCTCACTGGCCCTCGCAAAGGGCTCCGAATGAGGCACACTATCTAATGAGGGACACTTTTCTTAATATAGTAAAAAGGAAACGCTATGCTTTTAGTGCGTGAGCATTAACGGGGGCCTAAGTGATGTTATATGTATAATGGATGGGAACCTTTCGAATGAAATCAATAGAAGAAGGAAGGTGGGATGGAGCGCATTTGGAAGGA
Source organism: Ascaphus truei (assembly GCF_040206685.1). NCBI lineage: Eukaryota > Metazoa > Chordata > Amphibia > Anura > Ascaphidae > Ascaphus > Ascaphus truei. Next base: position 27,476,387 of record NC_134496.1, on the reverse strand, counting down.
ACAAGACAATATTTCAAAGGAAGCTTCCACTGTGTCACAAAACAAAAGTGTTCAACCAGTGTATCCTGTGCGTACTCATTGATGGATGGGAAACTTGGTCCCTAAATGCGAAGATAATTCAGAAGTTTAAGACAACTCAAAAAAAGTATGGAGAGATGTATGCCGGAAATTACCTGAAGAGACAGAAAAAAGAATGATTGGGTTTGAAACCAAACTAAGGTCTGTGGCTACGGGGTGGAGATCGGGCCGGGGGGGTCACCCGCTCAAAAAGCAGAACATTTGTTTCTTTCTTCAGCCGTCGCGGCACCGAGCCCATTGGGGGATATTCTGCCGGCTGGGGAAGCCATTCCCAAGCTCCCACTGCTAGGCACTGCTCCCATTGGCTTGTTTGTATTTCCCTACAAAGTCTTTTAAGTCTTCTTCACCTGCGTCCAGGTCTGATTGGTCAATGCATGTGCGCCCTCGTGCCCTGATTGGTTCCTGTCCAGCATCCGCGCTGTGATTGGTCGCCGGCCTGTCTACCATGATTTCCTATGGCAGAGGGGAATCTATGTAAGGGGAACCCGATAAAAGTTCCAGAGCTCATTCTGATCCTGATATGGAGATGAACTAAGCGGTGAGCTCCAAGGCTGTGCCCAAGACACCTAAAAACGAGGATGGGAACCTAACCCAGCGGGAGTTTCAAAAGTGCTTCTGTGCTATGGGACTGCAATGGCTCGACAAGGGCTGAAGCTGATGTTGATTATTATATATAAATAGTGGAAACTCATTTCTCTGGAGTATTGACCAGACAGGTAAAATTCATAGTTGTACAAAGTCGTTATTACTGATGATTTTGAGAGCATTTTTTAAACACAGTAACGGAATCTCTTATATATATTTTTACATTCTGAACTAAAAAAAATCATCCTGTATGAGCCTTGCGTATCTACCCAGAATCCTCCTCTGCGGCTTAACCACTGTACGATGTGTGACTATGGGGTGAACTAATACGGTTTGAGGGAGACATGCAGGTACACTCATTGTATCTTTGCTGAGCATTATTAATACAAGGAAATGCATTAACACATCTGGGCTTTCTTTTGCAATACCTTTTCAACAGAACACAAATGTACATTCACAAACTAAGTTTCTCCCTTCAAAAGGTCAGAGATATTGAATATATAGTGAGTTTTACATACAAAGTTACATAATTACATATTAGATGAGGTTGAAAAAAGATATACGTCCATCAAGTTCAACCTATGCTAAATGTAGACAACAGATACTTTATCCTATATCTATACTTACTTATTGATCCAGAGGAAGGCAAACAAAAAACCCCAGTGTTATATCAGCCAATGATATCTCATAAGGGGAAAAATAAATTCCTTCCTGACTCCAAGAATTGGCAATCAGATTACTCCCTGGATCAACATCGTTCCCATGTTTACTTATTTGGTATCTCCCTGTATACCTTTCCCTTCCAAAAAGATGTCCAACCTTTTTTGGAACAAATCCATTGTATCTGCCACCACAGTCTCCATGGGTAATGAATTCCACATTTTAACTGCCGTTACTGTAAAGAACACTTTCCTTTGTTGCTGGTGAAATCTCCTTTCCTCCAACCTAAAGGGATGCCCCCGAGTCCTTTGTACTGCCCGTGGGATGAATAGTTATTTTGAAAACTCCCTGTACTGTACTGGGCCCGAATATATTTGTATATAGTTATCATATCCCCTCTTAGACGCCTCTTTTCTAATGTAAATAAATCTAATTTAGCTAGCCTCTCCTCGTAAATTAGATTGTCCATCCCCTTTATTAATTTGGTGGCTCTTCTCTGCACTCTCTCTAGTTGTATTGTATGTCTTTATTTATATAGCGCCATTAATGTACATAGCGCTTCACAGTAGTAATACATGTGGTATAGTTCCATAATGTCTTTTCTAAGGAGTGGTGCCCAAAATTTGACTCCATATTCAAGGTGTGGTCTTACTAATGCTTTGTAAAGGGGCATAATTATGTTTACTTCCCTTCCATCCATTGCCCGTTTGATGCAAGATTAGATCTTGTTTTTCCTTTGCAACTACTGCATGACTTTGGGCACTATTGCTAAGCCTCCTGTCTACAAGCACTCCTAGATCCTTCTCCATCAAGGATTCCCCCAATTTATCCCCATTTAAATTGTAAGTCGCCTGTTTATTCCTGCTTCCCAAATGCATAACCTCACATTTATCTATATTAAATCTCATCTGCCATTTACCTGCCCAAGTTTCCAGTCTATCCAAGTCCTTCTGGAGAGAAATTACATCCTGCTCTGATTCTACTACCTTACATAATTTAGTATCATCAGCAAAGATGGAGACTTTGCTCTCAATGCCAACCTCAAGGTCATTAATAAACAAGTTAAAAAGCAGTGGTCCCAGTACCGATCCCTGAGGTACTCCACTCACGACCCTAGCCCAACCTGAAAAAGTTCAATTTTTGACAACTTTCTGTTGTCTGTCCTTCAACCAGTTTTCAATCCAGGTGCATATATTTTTACTGAGTCCAATTTGCTTTATTTTGTACACCAACCTCTTGTGTGGAACCGTATCAAAAGCTTTTGCAAAATCTAAGTAGACCACATCAACTGCATTACCCTGGTCTAAGTTTCTACTTACCTCTTCAAATAAACTACTAAGGTTAGTTTGGCACGACCTATCCTTCATAAATCCATGCTGACTATTACTAATAATTTTGTTTTCCATTAGGTATTCCTGAATATTATCCCATATTAAACCTTCAAGTAGCTTCCCCACTATTGATGTCAGGCTTACAGGTCTGTAATTCCCCGGTTGTGATCTAGCTCCCTTTTTAAATATAGGCACCACATCTGCTTTACGCCAATCTTGTGGTACTGAGCCTGTGGAAATGGAGTTCTTGAATATTAAATGTAATGGTTTGGCTATTTTTTTTCAAGCTGTCTATGAACTTTTTCCTCGGTTAACCAATTGTTTATTAATATGGACGTTGTGGCTTCCTCCTGCGGCACTATTATTGAAATTGATTCTTACCAGGCAAAGAATTTGTTTAATACTTCTGCTTTTTCCTTATCTCCAATAATCTGCCTGCCCATCTCACACTGAAATGGTCCTATATTTTCTTTCCTCATTTTTTTGTTATTAAGGTACTTAAAGAACTTTCTATTGCATTCCTTTTTTCATTATCCATTTTTGCTATTTTTGATATTTGATTTGCCCTTTTGCAATTTTTGTTACATTCCTTATAATTCTGATACAATGTTTCTGTCCCTTCTGACAAAGAATCTAAACGCCTGCCTCTTCTTTTCCATTTCCTCCCTACCTGTTTATTTAGCCACATTGGTTTTGACTTATTTATTTTATACTTATTACCCAAGGGTATGGATTGTGCTTTTCTAACAATGTTTTAAAGACAGCCCATTTATCTTCTACATTTTTCCCTGCAAAAGGATCATTCCAATGTATTACTTGTAGATTAGACCTCAGTTTATTAAAATCTGCCTTTCTAAAGTTTAAAGTCTTTGTTGAACCCAAGTAATCTGTTTTTTGATCATTTATTTCAAATGAGACCATGTTATGATCACTGTTACCCAAATGTTCCAGGACTTGAATATTTGCTATTACTTCTACATTGTTTGATATGACCAAATCCAGTTCTGCCCCTCTCCTGGTTGGTTCCTCAATAATTGGGTCATATAATTATCTTTAAGCACCCCCAAAAAACAGTTTCCTTTTGCTGTAATGCTAATCTCAATTCCCCAGTCTGTCTGGATAATTAAAATCACCCATTATACAAACATGACCCAGTTTTGATGCCTTCTCCATTTGCAAAAGTATTTTGGCTTCCTCTATCTCACAGATATTTGGTAGTTTATAGCATATTCCTACAAACATTTTCTTTATACTTTTACCACCACTGCTAATTTCTATCCACAAAGTCTCTAAATTTTCATCATTCCCTTCATAAACATGTTCCCTTAAATTAGGTTTTAGATCCGGTTTAACATATAAACATAATCTACCTCCTCTTCTATTTGCTCGATCCTTTCTGCAAAAGGGAATCTCTCTAATTTAACTGCCCAGTCATGAGTTTCATCCCACCATGTTTCAGTGATGCCTATGAGATCATATTGCTCCATGTAGCTATTAATTCAAGCTCCCCCATTTTATCTGTCAGGCTTCTTGCATTAGCAAGCATGTATTTAAGTTTTTTTTCAGTCTGCACTATTATCTTATGTGCTCCTTCTTTTCTACGGCAATTGTATTTAGTATTTAGAAGTTTTCTAGTATTATCTGTATTTGCTATGAGTATCTCGCTGCTTGACAAACTCACACTTGCCCCCATTCTACAGTACCTCCATAACCCATTGTATCCTCTAGTCTATTCTATTTAGTTTGTTATCTGTTCCATTCCCCTCCCCCCTCCATCCTAGTTTAAAATTTCCCCCCAACCTTTTTAACATTTCCTCCTCTAGCACAGAAGATCCCTCTTCATTGAAGTGCAATCCGTCCCTAGAATAAAGTTTTCTTATTCTATACGCGGTGAAGTGACCAATTGGGCAGCCAAAGGGGAATTTTGACCGAAACTGACCCGGTCTGTCACTTCAGCATATATAGAATAAACCCCTTGGTTGGAACACACACACACACACACACACACACACACACACACACACACACACACACACACACACACACACACACACACACACACACACACACACACACACACTAGAAAACTAGAGAGAAGAAATAATGTAACAGTTTGCTGTTCTGTGGATTTCTCGATAAATATACAGTATTAATATTACATAATACCCACAGATTCCTTTTACTGCTTTCACTAAGACGAGGCAGCCAATTTCCTTGCCCTATACTGAGAACCCGTTCTGCTGACATACAGTTAGGTCCGGAAATAATTGGACACTGACACAATTTTCATACATTTGGCTCTGTACGCCACCACAATGGATTTGAAATGAAACAACAGAGATACAATAGACGTGCAGACTTTCAGCTTTAATTCAAGGGGTTGAACAAAAATATCGTATGAAACGTTTAGGAATTGCAACCATTTTCATACACAGTCCCCTTATTTCAGGGGCTCAAATGTAATTGGACAAATTAACACAATCATAAATAAAATGTTCATTTTTAATACTTTGTCGAGAATCCTTTGCAGGCAATGACTGCTTGATGTCTGGAACACATGGACATCACCAAACGCTGGGTTTCCTCCTTTGTGATGCTTTGCCAGGCCTTTACTGCAGCTGTCTTCAGTTGTTGTTTGTTCGTGGGTCTTTCTGCCTTAAGTTTTGTCTTCAGCAAGTGAAATGCATGCTCGATCAGGTTGAGATCAGGTGATTGACTCGGCCATTGCAGAATATTCCACTTCTTTGCCTTAAAAAACTCCTGGGTTGCTTTCGCAGTATGTTTTGGGTCATTGTCCATCTGTAAAGTGAAGCGCCGTCCAATCAACTTCGCTGAATTTGGCTGAATCTGAGCAGAAAATATATCCCTATACACTTCAGAATTCATCCTGCTGCTTCTGTCTTCTGTCACATCATCAATAAACACTAGTGACCCAGTGCCATTGTAAGCCATGCATGCCCATGCCATCACACTGCCTCCACCGTGTTTTACAGATGATGTGGTATGCTTCGGATCATGAGCCGTTCCAAGTCTTCTCCATACTTTTTTCTTCCCCATACTTTTTTCTTCCCATCATTCTGGTACAGTTTGATCTTGGTTTCATCTGTCCAAAGAATGCTGTTCCAGAACGGGGCTGGCTTTTTTAGATATTGTTTGCCAAAGTCTAATCTGGCCTTTCTGTTCTTGAGGCTTATAAATGGTTTGCACCTTGTGGTGAACCCCCTGTATTTGCTCTCGTGATGTCTTCTCTTTATGGTAGACTTGGATAATGATATGCCTACCTCCTGGAAAGTGTTCTTCACTTGGCTGGATGTTGTGAAGGGGTTTTTCTTTACCATGGAAAGGATCCTACGATCATCCACCACTGTTGTCTTCCGTGGACGTCCAGGCCTTTTTGTGTTGCAGAGCTCACCAGTTCGTTTTTTTTTTTCTCAGAATGTACCAAACTGTTGATTGGGCCACTCCTAATGTTCCTGCTATCTCTGTGATGGATTTTCTGTTTTTTTGCAGCCTAAGGATGCCCTGTTTCACTTGCATTGAGAGCTCCGTTGACCGCATGTTGTGGGTTCACAGCAACAGCTTCCAAATGCGAATGCCACACCTGGAATAAACTCCAGACCTTTTACTTGCTTAATTGATGATGAAATAACGAAGGAATAGCCCACACCTATCCATGAAACAGCTTTTGAGTCATTGTCCAATTACTTTTGGTCCCTTGAAAAAGAGGGGGCTACATATTAAAGAGATGTAATTCCTAAACCCTTTCTCCAATTTGGATGTGAATACCCTCAAATTATAGCTGACAGACTGCACTTTAAGCCCATATTCATTATTTAACTGTAGCTTGAATTTATTTTGGTACACAGCCGAAATAACAAAACTTGTATCAGTGTCCAATTATTTCCAGACCTAACTGTATACTGAGATCCCGTTCTGCTGCCCTACAAACCTGTCAGTCTCCAGATTCCCATACACTGAAACGGATAAAGGCCACAGGCAGCGAGATGTTCTGATTCAGATATCGACTCATGCGACATTCAACAGGCTTAGAAAGTGGGCTCTGGAATAACAGCTCATTACAGCAAGTTATCTTATTAAAGGGTCAGTCACTCCTAGAACCACAGTGTACTAATGGCAGTGATATGTTTAAGGGGTCTCTCCATCGTATTATCAAAGTGTACTAATGGCAGTGACATTTTTTTTTTTTTTACCGAACCCTGACACCTATACGTGTTTTAAAATGATTTTTCATTTTGTTTGTAAACCCGGTGAGCTGAGACGCTGGGACGTCGTCTTCTCCCGTTTGTGTGATGTCGTTGCGTGTTGGACTGGAGTTTGCCGAGCAGTGCGTTGCAGGGTTCTCTTGCTGCTAAAGTGTTACCTCTGTTGTGTTACAGTATGCACTGGCTGCACCTTTTATTCCCCACTGTGCAACAGAAAAGGTCGGTAGTGTTTTGGTTTCTGTGGTAACTGCTTTGTCAGCGCCGGACTGTGTAACTCGGCACATACCGCCTGCATTTTTCCCGAGCTGGAACAGACAAAGCCCAACACGACTCAGCAGCGATTTCACAGCTGACAGTATCAGCAAAACAAAAAAACAAAAAAATGGAGAGGAGGGGGGAAGAGTCAGGACGAATGTTTCAGAATTGTGCACAGATCGGCCGTGTGCAAATTCATTATCCCATGTGGAGGCACATTCACTCACAGCTGGAGACTGGGAAAAATTACACTGTACTGTCCTCTTTCCTTTATCTGTTAATCACTGCATAATTATATATATATATAGAGAGAGAGTTATATACAGATATACACCTTGAAGATCATTGGGGAGGCTGTCATCCAGCATTGTATCGACGAGGGCTGAAGATAGGGGGTATATATATAAAATATATATAATATACTGTATAAAATATAATATAAATATATATATATAAACAAAATAAATGCTGGGTGCACACAATCATAAATATTAAAAAAAACGAGGTATATTATCAATAGTCTTGGTGCCCGCAGATGGATGGGGAACGCCAACCAGTCCCAAAGATATACATGAAAAGGAAACCCGCAGCACTCACGGGTAGACAAAATAGATTCTTTATTTAGTCAAAAGTCAGGCAGTCAAACAAACTCCAGAGCGACGTACATTTCAGACCCCTCGGTCTTTTATCAAGCTCTCTATATATAATTAGACATACGCAATCTTAGTGAGCTTAATAAACCCAGCCCCACGGTATTATATTTCTATATATTTAATTGTGCCAACTGGAGAGCTACTGAGAAAATTACCTAAAATATACAACTGTAAACAAAGCTGTTACCAATGCCTGTCCAGTATGGCAAATGTCATTTCTATATGTTTTTTTCTTCTTATAAGTATGGGTCATTTAGTTAATTTTTTTGGCTACAACCACGTCAAGGACAGGATCCTCCACTACCAGCATTATACGGTGTCCTTTGTATTTCCTCCCTCCTCCATGGGTATTACACTACCGCTTCAATATACTCTACCTACCTCCAAAATATTTTGGTGGATATATTAGATTCTCTTAGGTCATACATTGGATAGAACGTCATTGATTTATATACTGACTATTGGATTATAATGGGCTGGGGCTTAATATTGGGAGCTATCCATGAGATATGTACACTGTATATGTAAATTGAAATCCTACTTACAAGAGCCCAGAGACAAATGGGCATTGGAGGACAAACATCTACAGATACAGGGTCTAGCTTTAGAACCAGGTGCTACTCCAGACGGTGGCCGGTTTTGCTCCTGGATATGCCGCCAGTTCAATGAGATCCGTATGGGCAACACTGCCTGTGCTGGGTTTCCCTCCTGCAATCCATAGACGCGTGGGACCGCTCCGTGTACCGACAGCAACCTCAGGAGGGGTGCGCGCGCATACGCGGAAGTGTAGCTTACGCTGCTACACTCCGATATTGGCAGTCCTCTTGCGACCGGGTAGGGGATAAATGACCTCCAAAAATGTTACCACTAGTGGCACACAGAGTCACCAAACACCACCCTACGCGTTTCATGAGAGTAAACTCACTTCCTCAGGGGCGAACATAGTATGTAGCTGAGGGCACGAGAGCATTTAGCCGGTCTGCTTATCAAAGTCTCCCGGCTGCAAAGTTGGGGCCAGGACACGGCAGTCAAAAAGAAATCCCATTAAAAGGGATTTTTGTTCTCTTTGATAAATCTGGAGCAGTTGTCTGATCACCTACTCATTTTTAGCATCAATAGCCAACTGAACCAGTTAAAAGGAACAAATGGAACGAAGGACAGCGACATGTTATTAGGTAAAATCAGGGATACAGAATCATACAGGAGGAGGAGTGGCTCAGTGAGTAAAGACACTGACTTTGTAAACAATGATACTCTGTTGGAATCAGGTAGAATCTGGTTCAATTCCTGTCGTCAGCTTCTTGTGACCTTAAGCAAGTCATTGTATCTGACCCTGGAGAAATTGAAGGAAAAAATCCCTCATGGATGCAACCAAAAACTGTAAGTGCCAACATAATGTTTTGCATGTAAACCAACTGCTACATGTACATTCCAAAAAAGGACTGGAACCATGGTTACCTCCCTGTGCCTCAGGCACCAAAATCATAGATTGTAAGCTCATCTGGGCAGGGACCGTGTCTATAAAAATTCCTAGTGCTGCGTATCACGCACTATACTGTAATTGTGACGCGCTTTGAGTCTCATTGGGTGAAAAGTGCTATGTTAAATAAAGTTATTATTATTTAACTGTTTTTCATCTTTTTTACATTTTTAGCATTTCCATTTAAAGCAAGTACTGTGGATGGGTTTTTTACGATCCTTATCTGATGTCTTTTGTATTGTATTGTATGTCTTTATTTATATAGCGCCATAAATGTACATAGCGCTTCACAGTAGTAATACATGTTGTAATCATATAAATAACAAATAATATAAATAACGGGTCATGGGAATAAGTGCTTCAGTCATAAAAGTAACATTAAGGAAGAGGAGTCCCTGCTCCGAGGAGCTTACAATCTAATTGGCGAAAAGACTGTTTACCAACCCTCAAATCCTTTTGATTACCAAATTATGATGTCATTACAAACAAAAGTAGCTGAAAGCATTCATTTTTCACAGGACACAAACAACAAAACCCGTTACTTTTCAGGGACGATCGAATTCTTGAATATTATTTTCCCATGTGGAACGGGGGGGGGCAGGGGGGGTGTAAAGTCCCCTCTAAAGGTCACAGAGTTTGGAAGAGTGTCTTACTGCGTACTCCTCTTGCATTGTAATGCAGGAGCTGGGAGCAGACAGGCTCTCAATCCTGACTATTAGCCCACGATCATTTCCTCCCCATGCTAAAGCAAATTGAAGACCTGTCAATCCTACACTGATGTCTGCAACGGGAGAGTTTACACAAGGAATTGAAAGCAGCCTTTCCACTAAAAATGAAACAATTCAGGGCTCAATGCGTTTTAGTCTCCTTTAGCACTGAATGGGTTAAAATAGCACATTTTTTATTATTTCCCCAACAAACAACATTGTTTTTACTGTGCCTTTTTTCATACAAAGAAGTCAAACATGGCAGTGACATGTTTAAGGGGTCAGTCCCTCCTAGGATCAAAATGTAACAATAGCAGTGACAGGTTTAAGGGGTCAGTCCCTCCTAGGACCAAAATGTACTAATGGCAGTGACGGGTTTAAGGGGTTAGTCCTTCCTAGGACCAAAATGTACTAATGGCAGTGACTTCTGCTATTTGCTGAGATATAACAGTTTTATCCGACTGCTTTGCAAAGGCACCTGAGCAGCAAAGGTGTTAAAAAAATGTTAAGAAAGAATCTCAGGGGGAAGGACGCTCGTTTTTCCAGAATAAAGACGAACGCTGCCGGTGAAACAGCGTCTTCTCTGACAAGATGAGGAAAGACATATATATGCAATGTACCCTGCAGTAAACAGAAGCTGTAATTACTGGATGTATATCGTTATTTGTTGAGCTCCATCCATGTACATCAGTAACACTTGACATAGTGGGATTAAGCGCTCCAGACATAAAAGTAACAGGAAAACGAGTCTCTGCCCCGCAGAGCTTACACTCTAACTTGAACTTTGTAGATGTTTCCAACAATAAGGGAAAATGGGAATTAATGAACGGAAAAAAACGCCGCTGACATGTCTCGATGCTTTTTTTTTTTTTACCTCGGCATTTTCTACGGTTGCAGAAGCTGCCTCTCGTGCGGTAAGACTGCTGCAGGCGTCGAGATGTGCGCGCGGTCGTCATCGGAAACACCGGCCCCACCTCTAGTTTTAACCCTGGCCCTGCCAGAGGGGCCCAACAATGCATTCCAATTCCTGTTCATGGAATAATGCATTTTGCGCAGATTTGGGAAACGAGCCCCGTTAATGTGAAGTGCAAACAAATAATAATTGTTAATTAGGTTAAAGAAGTTAGTTTGAAACCAGTTACCGGAGAAGAGGTGTGTGTGTGTGTGTGTGTGTGTGTGTGTGTGTGTGTGTGTGTGTGTGTGTGTGTGTGTGTGTGTGTGTGTGTGTGTGTGTGTGTGTGTGTGTGTGTGTGTGTGTGTGTGTGTGTGTGTGTGTGTGTGTGTGTGTGTGTGTGTGTGTGTGCAGAACTCCTTGTTTAACGCGGAGCTGTGCGGCTTTGAACATTAAACTGTGAAGCAATGATACATATTGTTAATTTTAAATTCAGATCCCCAGGAGAGAAAGTCAGACAGAGAAGATCGAGGCAAATTGTTTCAGGCAGAAGGGAAAGACCGTTTGGGATTAAGTTCAGCAGATATTAGTGAAGCAATTTATGGCAGTGATTAAAAGAGATGTGATAATCGTGGGTGCATTTGTACAGAAGAAGGGTAGAGAATAGGTCCATCGACAGTTATTGTCTTAATAAAGACTCATTTATCGTGTGCAGCAGAAATAGCATCATATAATGCACCGCACTAATACACACATACACTCATACACACACTCATACATACACTCATACACTCCTCATCCACTCATACACACACTCATACGTACACTCATACACTCACTCATACCTACCCTCATACACTCCTCATCCACTCATACACACATACACTCGTACACTCGTACACACGCTCATACGTACATTCATACACACACTCATACGTACACTCATACACTCCTCATGCACTCATACACACACACTCATACGTACACTCATACACTCATACACACACACACACACTCATACGTACACTCATACACTCATACACACATACACTCGTACACTCATACACACACTCATACATACACTCATACACTCCTCATCCACTCATACACACACTCATACGTACACTCATACACTCACTCATACCTACCCTCATACACTCCTCATCCACTCATACACACATACACTCGTACACTCGTACACACGCTCATACGTACATTCATACACACACTCATACGTACACTCATACACTCCTCATGCACTCATACACACACACTCATACGTACACTCATACACTCATACACACACACACACACTCATACGTACACTCATACACTCATACACACATACACTCGTACACTCATACACACACTCATACGTACATTCATACACACACTCATACGTACACTCATACACTCCTCATGCACTACACTCATATACTCATACACACACTCATACATACACTCATACACTCACTCATACCTACACTCATACACTCATACACACATACACCTCACGTCTCTCACCACCAGGGTTGCCACCTCTCCAAGTTTGACCCTGAGACTCCGAGTTTCGGACACTTACCTCCGGGCTACGGGTTTAGCCTGTCAATCTTCGGGTGGCGGAGGGGTGCGGCGTGATGCTGCGGCGTCTCCGGCACTCTCCGGTATTCTCCTGCAATTCCCCGTCCAACTCCAGTGAACATGGCTGCATGGCGTCAAATGACGCCGTGTTGCCATGACAACGGGACGCTGCGTGACGTCATGACGCTATGCGGCGTCATGACATCACGTAGCGTCCCATTGTCATGGCAACACAGCCATGTTCAATGCAGTTGGAGGGGGAGTAGCAGCAGGATGCCGGGAGCCGCCGCCGCACCACGCCGCATACGTAAGGGATGTTTTTTTTACATTTTCTCCGGGTTGGCCTTCAGTAGAAGGTGGTAACCCAACTCCTAATCTTCTCCTATAGAGAGAGAACTTCACATTGTAGAAGTGTTTTGTACCGATTTGCTAAATGGAGAATTGGCCAGGAGCTCAGAACATGAAAGGAGGGTTCCACAAAACTATGTAGCAAAACAGAATGAGGTCATCTGGGACCTGACCCCATTATTATTATTATTATCATTGTTTATTTGTAAAACACCAACATATTGGTACAATGGGGGTATAGAGATTTAATCATTACATAAACAGCGTTAGATACAAATATGACACACAGACGCAGACTTGCTTGTGTTATGTTACAGATGTAGCAGACGTATTCTATATACTGGCGCTTGCCTAATGCAAAGACAATGGTGTCTGCTCCCGCTAGCGTGTTGTGTGTGTCCCGCTACAACACGCCTGCTACATCTGTATATCAAACTCACGTGAGCCTACGCTAATGAGATCACTAACGGCCGTTGTCTTTGCATATAATTAGCTCTGTGAATATGCGTTAACCTCGGAAAATAACGGCCTTTAATAACTGATAATGTCTTATTTTTAGCACCAAGGTAACGGGCCTCTGTGGATCTCGCCACTTGTGAGAGGTTTGCTCTGTCCTACGAGAGGGTCACCCGTAGTTTCTGCTCACCCAAGGGTAACTCGCCCGGGAGAGGATGTGGAAGATGCAGAAATGAGGCAGGTAGAATGTTACATTGTCAGAGTAAGGCTGCGCTTATAGTACCGGCGACAGCGACGCGACGCCACATCAAAATAAATGCCTGCATTTTCAGTAAGCGTGGCGCGACAATGACGGCTTGGGCGCGATCGCTGGAAGTCATCTCAACTTGAACTTTCCTGCGACCGCAGCCTGACGTCACCGTCGCAGTCGCCGGCACTATAATCGCGGCCTAATGCAGGCCCAGCCATTATCTGCTGCTGTGATGATTCACTGCCTTCGCGTTCTCGGGAGTTCTCACTGTGGACAACTCAGTTGTCGTGGGGGTTTCACCCCCACACGTCTGCATCAAGCTTGCAAACCGGCCACCTCTCACGGTTATTGTAAGGAAGGGTTTACCAAAGAACTATTTCATTCGTGAGAATTCGGTGAACCCGGTGAATAGCATTGATGTTTGTACAGTAGAACTTGCATATGAAAAGGTCGCGGATTCATTCGGCAAAATAACATACGACTTTCATTCCTTCGAAGCCACGCGTTGCCGGGAAACTCTGATATTGAAAGATACACCTTCAATAAAGCATACGGCAGTAGTTTGAAGAAACAGTTTGGTATAAGACACTCTGGGTATGTTTTTATAATCAGAAATGTCAGTCCCTGCTCCCCTAGTGCCGGAACAGAATCCCATAATGGTATTTCTCAGAGCCTAAGGCCGAGTCCAGGGTGGAAACTGGCACGCTGGCGCTCCAGCGCTGCGCCCTGCTTGGCCCGGGCGATTCCTGGACGGCTAGGCGCGCGCGCGTCTGGGGTCACGGCCACGCCGACACGGAGCCGGTTCAATTTTGCTTGCTCTGCATGCGGCTGAGCGCCGAGCAGGCGCGCCCGCCCGCTCACGCAGGACACGTGCATTGTCGCGCCCGCTCAACGCCACCCTGGACGAGGCCTAATGCAATCGCTAGAGGTATTTAGTAAGGAAGAAGTCACCGTTATAAAGACAGTGACAGGTTTAACAGGTCAGTAGCGACTGCCTGACACCTTTTAATTTTTTTATTGGCCAAATATAACTGTTTTTCTACCTTTTTTTAAACTTGGTAAACAAAAGGTTTGAGTGGTTTTTTTTTTAACAATCTTTATCTAATGTCTTTTGGTGATCATACTGTTTGTCCTCAAAGCCCCGGGTCAATTGTTCTTTGCCCCGTTCTTTTATCTGTAAAGTAATTATGTAGCGCCATTATCAGAGAGGTAAGCAGAGGGAGCCCATACCCTGGTATTCAGTGTTCCCGGAGGAAAGGGAAACGTGTTCATTTGTCACAAGATCCAAATAAGTAAAGCAGTGACTATACGGGGTATTCAATCGTTCTAAGGATCTGGTTACACTGGTAACTTCCCTTGTTAACCTCTTTTGGCTCCATTGCTTGTCCCTCTGGCACAGAAAGGGTTAAGAGCGATATCCCAGTGAAGCGGATTTAGTGGGGGTGGGAGTTGCACGGGACAGATTATACAGGGACGTGGTGAGCTTATTTATAAGGATTTATAGGGCCGTTAAGGTCCCGTTGAATAGATGATTAAGCTAATGGGGTAAGTCTGGGGATATGTAACAGGTTGTAGTCTTTAGAGGTGAAATCCCGCCAGTTGTGAGTGTGTGAAACACCATACTAACCCATCCCTTTATAATTTGGTGTGTAACCTCAAATACACCGGTTGACTTCTCCGACTCAGTGCGGAGTTAAAACGCCACCCAGAAAATGACCCTATCACGTTCAAGATGTCTTGATGTAAGTTTAATATACACAGGGAAGTAATAAAGTGAGATTTGTAACCATCAATTACTGCTAAATGGTGGGTTATAGAGAGCGGTTATATAGGGCAATAGGTGGAGTTATTGGGGGCGGTTATATGGGGCAAAAGGAGGAGTTATATGGGGCAATAGAAGGAGTTATAGGGAGCGGTTATATGGGGCAATAGAAGGAGTTATAGGGAATGGTTATATGGGGCAATAGAAGGAGTTATAGGGAGCGGTTATATGGAGCAATAGGAGGAGTTATAGGGAATGGTTATTCAGGGCAGTAGAAGGAGTTATAGGGAGCGGTTATATGGAGCAATAGGAGGAGTTATAGGGAATGGTTATATGGGGCAATAGAAGGAGTTATAGGGAGCGGTTATATGGGGCAATAGGAGGAGTTATAGGGGGATCATATGGTGAAATAGGAGGAATTAAAGGGAGGGGTTATATGGAGTAATAGGAAGAGCTATAGGATGCGGTTATATAGAGCAATAAGAGTTATATGGCGTAATAGGAGGAGTTATATGGAGTTATAGGGGAAGTTATAGGAAGAGATTATATGGGGAAATAGTAGGAGTTATAGGGGGGTCATACTGAGCAATAGAAGTAGTTGAAGGGTAGGGTTGTACCGAGTAATAGGGGGAGTTATAGGGAGCAGATTTATCGGGCTACAGGAGGTGTTATATGGAGCGATAGGAGGAGTTACAGAGAGCAATTATTTTGATCAATAGGAGGTTTTAGGGGGAGGGGGATATCTTTAGATTCAAGTGATATAATTAAGCAGGCTGCTCTATGACCACTCATTGTGTGTTGCTCCTCAGTTTGTCGTAGACCCCCTGCGAAAACAACCCCTGTAACCATGGCAACTGCAGCACCAGCGGAGACGGATATCTGTGCATCTGCAACGATGGCTACACCGGGGCGAACTGCGACCTCGCGCCCCCTGACCCCCCAGAGTTCCAGCAATCAGCACAACAAGAGCCCAGGTCATCTACACCGGTACCCAAAATTGTGGTGCCCCGTTCACCAGTAGCGCTGATACTGCCCACGTGGAAGCCCAGAGCAGGCCAGAAAGTGGCCCACCTGAAGTGGGATGAAGTCCAGGTGAGATCCCCCAGCTCCCCCATTAACCCCCCAGCTCCCCCATTAACCCCCCAGCTCCCCCATTAACCTTTTTTTTCTGGCAGCAAAGGTGTCATTTAATCTTATCACAATGGCATGGACATAATTCCCATGAGTGTGTCACACACAGCGCCCCTAACCTGCTCCATTCACTACATTATCCCATCTCATTAAGTGGGTAAGCTGCAGAGGAGGATTCTGGGTAGTGATATGCAAATGAGAACATTGTGACGTGTCACTTTTAGCTTCCTACCCATTTTCAAAATGGAATTTTCCGTAGTGCGTCCTCGTGCTGCATTAGGCTGCGCTTATAGCGACGGTAATGTGACGCTGCTGGAAAAATCAAATTGACTTGACATCCAGCGATCGCGACCAAGCCTTCGCGTCACTTCTACTATAAGCGACGGCTAAAGCGCAGCCCTACACAGCTTGTGCAGCGAAGCCTGGGACAGGGAAGTGCAAAGTCACCGAGCCTCCTCAGAGACAGCTGTTTAATCCCATGAGATGTTTTTGCCTTCGCTCTCGGTCACTGACTCTGAATTTTGAAACTGGACAAATTCACATTAAATGATTATTTCACCATTTTTGTAAAAAAAAAAAAACCTGTATATTACAACAATTACGAGTGATTCCCACCCCTATTCTTTTCCGCGGAACCCCAAGGTTTGAGTACAGTTATTATTTTCAGTTAAGCTCTCGAGGTAAGTGACATTTTTATCATTGTGACAATGAGACGGTTTAACGTTTCCCAGCCGATGATTGGAAGAACTCGATGAAAATGAATTTGTTGCTAATTTAAAGAAGCAAATCATCCGCATATAGGGAGATTTTCCCGACCCCTTTCTGTTCTCTGCCGCCGCGATGAAAGAGTCCAGTGTTACTGTGCTTTCATGCTTTTCATACTATACACATGCTTTTATTTTTGACGGCACAATTAAATGGTGCCTGTTTCTTTCATTCCAGATAGTTCCAGACGTCGCCTGTGGAAATGCCAGTTCTAACTCTTCCACCGGGGGGCGGCTGGTATCGTTTGATGTTGCGCAGAACACTTCCATTAAGTAAGCGCTCTCTCCAGCTGGGATTTCACAGGCTGAATTCCTCCAGTCTGCAGGGAGAGGCTTTGCCTGGAATCTTCTTCTCTGTAATATACATATGCCCGGTCTGTTGCTGTGCCCGCTTTATATAAAATCCATCATGAAAAGCATTTAGGAAGGTTCTTGGGGTAACAAGCGCCGAGTGTAATTACTCTTTTATATTACGTGTGTGGATACTGTACAGCGGAAAATGTACCAACCAGTATATATTGTCCACTCTCTCCCTCTACCTCTCTCTCCTTC